>NW_010402927.1:623-14244 GCF_000710305.1 Buceros rhinoceros silvestris | reverse complement strand
AAGAGAGGTGGTGGGAGGGAGGGGGGGAAAGAGAGGTCGCGCGTGATTTTCCAGCATGTAAATCCCTGAGAACAATGACCGCTATGGTCTGCCCTCACTCCCAGCACAAAGGAGAGAGAAATACAGTGACCACAGCCACACCGGGCAGCATGTTGCCAAGCTAGAGGAGCGCAGCTTGTGCTTCGCGCCACCACCTGTGTCCAGAGTAACGAGCTGCTGTCCCCGCAGCGCGGTCCCGTGTCTCAAAGAGAATTTGAGATGTGCTGGTTGGCAACATCACCCCTCCTTCTCCTCAGAGAACACCCACAAATCCTTTCAGGCTCCCCTTTGGACTATAGTTATAATGTCGCTCCTGCGTGCTGCTGAAACGCCCTCAGCGAGCGTGGGGAGGGCTGCGCTCCGGGCAGCTTGGGTGCTCGCAACGAGGCAAATGTCACACAAAGGGACAGGAGATGAGTTTTCCTTCCTTGTTACGTGCTTGGGCACGGAAAGCAGAGAGCCCAAGTCCGTTATCCTTTCTGCAGGGCTAGTTGCCTTTCTGCCCACAGGGAGGATAAGTTGGCTCCTTTCCACAGAGATTTGCATTTTGACTGCTATCGTTCTGGAATCCTTTATGAAATGAAGGAGGCGGAGTGAGGGGGTTGGTGGTGGTGTTGGTTGACTGTTAAGCTGGGAGGGCAGGCCTGCAGTGTGCTCAGCTTGGCCCTAGCAGCCCTGACTGCTGGGGAATGGTCACTGTGAGCCCCAGGTTCTGGCTGTGCAGGATGAGACCCTCCTGTGTTAGTGCAATCAACTCAGGCCTGAAAGTGCTGAAGTGTGGCAGAGGGGAACGGGTGAACTATGGCAATGAGTAATTGCTCAGAGGATAGAGAAAGGATTTGTGGTGGGAAACAGTCAGTAACGTTAAAAGCAAACAAACAAGCAAGTATCATAGTGCTTGGGATTGCTTTGTGCTGTGAGAAATTCCTTAGGCCAAGCAGCTCCATTTATACATTCTTGTTGTAATTGCACAAACCACGAGACTGTAATTTAACAAAACACAAACAAAACAAAAAGCCAGCGGGGGGTTCCTTTACTTCTCTGCAAAGAGGAGTCAATTCTAAATGTTTGTTCCTTGGCTACAATATGTAGGGGCTTTGCAGCGTTTGCCTGAATGTTAAATTATAGCACTTGTTTTACTCTTTATGTCTGTGTCTTACGTGATGCAGTTTGTACCAGCAACATCTGAATGCTTTGGCTTCCTTTCAAAGACTGGGAGAGTTAAGGGTCTTTCATGAAATAAAAGAAAATCCCCAAAATAGCCTTCTGTAATTTCTGAATTGTATTCTTAGCGGCATTAGCATATAGCTGGAGTTAATTCATTTGCATTAGCGAAAAAGTCAAAGCGAGAGCAGAATTAGACCTGTTTGAAAATCCAGCCAGAGTCATATCTGATGCAACTCAATCCAGTCTTTGAATAGGAAGCCTGTCACGTTGCTTGTGAACCCAGAGATGTGGCCAGAACCAGGGCACAGGATTTACTGAGGTGATGCAGCCAAGTCTGTGCTGTACAGTGGCTCAGGATAGACTCATCCCCTCATCTCCCCTCATCGGTACAGAGGCACCGGCCCCAGGGGCCTGCCAGCCAGCATCACCATCCACAGAGCCTACGCTGAGCTGGGCTCTTCTACTTCTGGAGCTGGTCTGATCCCCCCAGACTCAGGTGTTGCTTGACCGTTGCCCCCACGTAGGCAGAGCTTTACATGTTTGAAGATGTCGGTTTGTGGTTTGGGAGGGATGAAGTGGTGGCCAAGAGCACTGTGGGATCTGGGCACTTAACTCCTATGGATTTCGGGAGGAGCCGGGTGCTCAGCTTGCACAGATGCTCTGCAAGTCCGGAGAGATGAGACCTCACTAGGTCTCCAAGGAGGAATTTTCCCCCTACTTGGTTATCACAGCTCTCTTTTGGCTGAAGCAGGAGGGTTGATGACCCGTGCAAACTTGTCGCAAAACTGTGAATCTCTTTAGCTATTAACATGTTTTGTTTGGCTTAGTTTCTTTCTGAAGTCTTTCAGACTTTTATCGCAACAAGGCATTCAGCATTATGTTTAAACATACTTTAGATATATTTCCCGTTAAAGGACTGGGTCCTTGTTTTCTTCTGCCTAAGAAAAAAATAAGAAAAAGGGAGATACACACATTTTTAGGACCTTCCTTAAAACATGTATGATTCGACATACTTTTTATCATGTCAGTCCTGACCTGAGTTCTCTCTAAACTTAATAGTTGTAATATTTTAAATCCTTCCTCAGATGGAAACTTCTCCGTGACTGTAATATGTTTTGTTCTCCTGTATCCTTTTAGAAAGGAGGTAGCAAGTACTTGAGCTTGAGTGTGCATGAAGGCTTTACATATGGCTTTACATTTTTTTCTTTCCTTGTGTTAACACATTCTCCCACCCTGTTGTCTTGTTTCTTTCCCACTTCTTTGTCCTTCTGTGCAGAGCAGGTGTTTTCACTCAACTGCCTACAGCGATGCGAAAGAATGTTCCAGAGAAGTTGGAGTTAAGATAACATCCATCGGTGTGTGTGAGGGAACTGCTGCTTTTTATGTGCGTTACCTTGCGTTTGTCTACACTAAATTTCAGCTGATCAGGGAATATTTCCTCAACATCTCTGGAAATTACATAGTTATTGACTGAGGGGGAGAGAGAGGATAGAAATTAAATGGTCACAACATTTGCTGAATATTTACTAGCGGAGAGGGAGGGCTCCTTTGAAATGAGACTGGTTTCTCACAATCTCATTTCTCTGTGCTGTTTTCTCTCTCTCTCTCTCTCTCTCTCCCCATATCAAGCGACAGGATTAGGAAAGGCATGAAAGAAATTTCCTTTAGTTCTCTTTGTTTTGGGAAGACGGGGCAGCGTGAAGTTGGTGTTGCAGGGGCTGTGTGCAGGGACGGTTTCAGGGCTGCCATTTGCTCAGGAAGGGGATGGAGTGGGGAAGGGGTAGGTACCTGGTGACACTCACTTGCCCCAAAAGTTGAGACGTGTAAGGGCAGAGCTCACAGCAGGCTTCTCAGTGTGCAAGAAAGCTTCCAGAATTAGGAGTCTGCCTTGTGTTCCTTATGCTTATGGACTGATTTCTCACCAGGACAAGATTTTGGGAAAACCTTTATACTTCCTTGAAAGAAAAGCAGACAAAAATAATACACAAGTTTAGCTCTAATGCAGAAAAAACATATTGTTCCCTTCTGCAGACATGTGCTTGCCTTATGTTAGGAGAGGCACTGCTCTATCACTTGGAATAAAAACAGCTGGTGCAGGGACAGCCATCCAGGGCCAAGGCTGCATTTGCTACCACTGCGGACTTCTTGAGTCGTGTTAAAGAAAGAGAAGGGGAAGTGTAACCTCCACTGGGTTTGGTTGTCTCTAGTTGTGAACACCCAGTTTTGAAAGTCTTAACCTGATTTTGCCAAACAGAAAAGCACTACCCAGAAAGTCCAATTCCATCTTTAATTGTTCTAGCCAAAATTGAGATCTGTTTTCCTTCCTAAACGTCAGGAGCCTCACAGTTGTCACTGCTGTTTCCTCTCTGTACCATAGTGCAGTTTGTTGAGAGATTGACCAGGAAACTCCAGGGCGCATGAAGGTTCGTTTTCTAAGATTTAGACATAGCCTTTTTGAAACATCATGGATGCTGTGGGTTGATAGAAGTATGTACATATGTATTTAGGATATGTGTCTGTAAACTTTCTATGCAGCCTGTGGCAAATGAAAACAGAATGTTTCAAATATGTTTCTATCTTTAAAGACCACACACGCCAGCTGAACCATCTACAGCTCCTGTTGCCATCCAAGCCCCGAGCTCTGTATGCTAAAGTAGTCGGGGTGAACCGTTTTTGAGCACCGCCTTTAGCTGAAGATTTGGCGTGGGAAGTATAATTTATGTCACGCGGGCTACTTTTAAGCAAAACTCTAGGCATTCTTCAAAGAAAGTTTCTCTTATTCCATACCGGCTGTTCTTGTTTGCTATGACACCAGAAGGTAGTAAAGCGCTCTTTTAAGAGCATCTTTCTCTTGAATGTGCGTTTTTGTTCGTACTTGTGCTTCTCCCGGCGCACCCATCTGCTTTGGGGTTTGTAAATGGCACGCATCACTTCGCGGGCAAGTAGCAACCGTGGAAAAGTGCCCATGGCTGCTGGCGAGATCAGGACTGTGCACTCGGAGGAAGGTTGAGCTTGGCCTCTCTCTGTGGAGAAGATCAGCTTGTTGGAGACGCACAGCTCTCAGCTGTGGCCTTGACTCTTGACACTGAGCTTCTGAGGCTTTGGGGGAAACTTAAACACCTTTCACATCTTTGTGTTTGCTTGCCAGAGCACCTGATACCTCGCAATTTCACTGTGGCATACATCCACTGGGCTGAGCGAGCTTTGGAAAGCAGAGTATGGCTGAAATGGTGCAGTGCAATGTTTTAATGCAGTACCTGGTCTGCTTGCCCTTTTCCCCTTCTGATTGACTGTTTCTCCTCTTTCCCCCTATTCTTTTCCAAGAGCACGTCCTGTCTCTCATGATGTACTACTGTGTTGTCTTATTTTTCTACAATGCTCTCTGAGCATGCATGTCCAGGGACCTCTTTGATGGTGTTAAAATATCTGGCTGCTTATAAACTTACACCATCAAAGTATCCTGCCCATGGCCTGTTGCAAAATGGGAGTTGAGAATGCAGTATCTTTTCATCAGGGAAAGATGAAACATGCTCACTGCTAGATTACTATTTAAAGAGAAATCACTCCAGTGCTATAGTTGAAATACCTGAATCGTGGGCTGAGTTCCTCCTCCTGTGGGGTCCTGTTGCAGCTCTGCTATACAGACTTTGTCCAAAGGTTTTGGAGGGAGAAAGCCTGCCAGGAAGAATAGCGGCAGGAAGAGGGAAAGATGGAGATATCAAAAGGCTTGGTACTGACAGAACTCTGCAGTGATGAGGTTCCCGTGGATCTTTTCCTTTCTCCTTCCCAGGAGGGTAGTCCCCCGGTACAAATCCGAAGGGGAAGCAGTGGGCATTAATACTTCCTGCTCATCAAGATGCAAGCAGCCCACCAGAGACCAGAAAAGGGGGAAGAGACAGGGAGGGGTGTAATTTGCCGCTGTTCTTGCTGGCTTCAGTGAACTTGGCTCACCATGGGTCCCCTCTTGCTCTTGTAAAATGCGTCTGAATTCAGTACTGGTGTAAACGTGATGGATTTCTGGTCTGTGTTGAAGGGCACCAAGTGGTGCTGCGTTGCTCTTGGGCTTGCTCAGATATACATTTCATGTATCACTTACCTACCACGCCGGGTGGTTATGAGGATTAATTAGTTAATGTTTGTACAGCACTTTGAAGATGTAATGCACTATTAGGCTCTAGTCTCTGCTTGATGCATGAGTAGAACACCCATTAACGCTAATGGAGGCTGCATGCATTTCTCAAGCAGGGAATACATAAATGCTAAATATAATTGTAATTATTATTGTATTTCACAATATTACTTGATCAGGCTTTTGTAATTTAGCTTAATTTTTAAAATATATAATTTGCAGAAATAAAAAATGCTCTTAATTTTGAATCTTGCTTTCCAGAACACAGTCTGTCAGCCTGAAAAAAAGCAGTCATCCTTCATTCCTCATGTTTCATTGTTTTCTTCTCCTCTTTGTATCTTGTGACCAGAGGTAGATTTCTGAGCTCTGCAATTGGCAGAGGTACCTTGCTAGCTAAGGAAGCAAACTCACAACACCTAGCACAAATAGTATTTGATTACTGCTAATTACAGTGCTGTCACATAGACAGGGGGAAAGAACGACGGCTGGCTTTGTCAAATAGCAATGAAATAACCTGCTGTCTGTCTGCTGACTTAATGGCTTTAATTGCCAGCGCATAATCAAGATCTGGTGAATTTGTTTGAACATATCAGCAGGCACCAAATATTTCAATTAAGATCAAGTTGTATAACTAGTGTTGCTTGAGCTAGAGCAGAACTCTGGTAGATTCGTATTTTTGAGGCTCATGAGAGGGTTCTCGCTGGCACGAGCCAGCAAGCAAACTGACGGCTGGGCGGGTTATTCATACTTGGAGTAATCTTCTCCTCCCCTGATGCCTCTGGACCCTTGTCGGTAGGTCCCTTCTGTTTTCTTTCAGTCTGGTCTCTTTTTCAGGACTATGTCATACAGCAGAGTCCATGCACGGTGGGCTTTCTGCTGGGAACCCTTCCCCCAGTCCACCCCAGGCACAAGGAGTGAGCGAGGCCCGGGCTGTGGTGTGCTTCTGAGACTACTGCGTTGTCCGGAGGAACGGCTGGCTTGGCTGCAGCAGCATGAAGCGCGGGGCAAGCTAATTGTTCTCCCAGAAACACCGTAGCCGAGCACGCCAAAGGTGGTCTTTTTCCTCCATGTAAATGGTAGAGCTTTTTTTTTTATTTCCTTTTTTTTGTTGTTTCCTTTTGTCCCTCATCCTTTTGCCAGAGCAGTCTTTTTCAAGAAATCAGTCCCATTCTATAGCCAGTGGATCTTACAAGGGTTTGGGATGAATGCTTGAATTACATTCAGCTTTGCGAGGTGAATTTGTTCCAAACTGTCTGAAGTCACTTCATTTAATTCAAAGCCTCAATCAAAGATTTTTGCTCTATCTTTGAAGGATCCTTCCTTCGGGGATTCACGCCCATTCAACCAGATCATTAACAGCTTCTTAGGCACAGAAGAACAGGTCCTTGTGATAAAATCTGCAAGGCTATGACCCGGCCTTGCCTTTGCTCTTTCATTAACCACTGAAATGGGAATCTTGCACTTCTCTGAGGCTGCTTTGAGCACTGGATCTGTAGACCATACCCTTTGCTGTCCTGTTCATATTTAATCATGACATGTGAAAAGACCCACCTGTACCAAGTTATGCCTGTTTACCTCATCAGTTTTCATTTAGCTATTATCTGAGTTTTCTATTTTCTTAGAGTGGTTCCTATGACTTGTTGCATGGCAGGCATCAGCCTGGATTGGTGGATGGATG
The DNA here is from genome assembly GCF_000710305.1 of Buceros rhinoceros silvestris. NCBI lineage: Eukaryota > Metazoa > Chordata > Aves > Bucerotiformes > Bucerotidae > Buceros > Buceros rhinoceros. The sequence goes on along the minus strand of NW_010402927.1, from coordinate 7,231 downwards.
TTCTTGGCGCTAAGGTCTCTGTCGCTTAAACTGATTTTAGCTTTGGTGGTTATCATTCTCGCCCTGACTCCAGGAGAAGTGAACTATGTTTGTCTGCGTGTTTATCTTAACTGCGATCCTCTCTTAGCTTCATCCTCATACCATTCAGTCCAGCTTTGCTTGACCCCAAGACATAGCTATGACCTATCTTCCCCCTGCCCTCATGAGCCCTGTAATTTTAGGGATCAAGCTCAGCAGGCATGAGCTCAAAAACTGGCATGCAGAAAATTGCAAGTTCTTTTTGTCTGTTCTGACAGACCTTTAGAAAGTTGTACCCGCCCCCTGCTTAGTTCTGGCAAAGCCAGAGTCATTTGTGTGTGTGTTTAGTGGGAGCTGTCAGCACTCTACAACTCTCTGGATCAGACTTGGAGTCTGACAGCTAAAAACAATCCCAAAATGCAGAGATGATGTACGACAGGAAATTAAGACAGGGGTTTCTTCCTCCGTTTTTCGGAGTTGAAGGGGAGAAGCCTAGAGCACTAAACACTGGTACCAGCTTGGCTTCTTTTGGATACGTGCATGTATGTGTTTCAGTGAGTTTTCACCCTTTTAAATGGGTTCTGTGTGTGGATATCTTAAAGATATGGAGAAGCTGATACTGTAATAATAGGGTAAGTCAGAGATGCTGGGCCAGGTCAGTGGGCTCGCGTATTGGTGAAGCCAAAGAGTGGGAGGAGTGAGGAGGGCTTGTGAGAGTACATTCATTGTGCTTGCTGCCCCTGAATCTAAATTTAGCTGAATTCAGGAAACTTGAATCACAAAAGAACCTGCACTTTTTTTAAAAAATCAGGTTTTCCTTAAATTTCTTTTTTCTTTTTTCTCTCCCAGCTACTCAATTTTATTGTCCAACTGAAGTAACTTAGGTATCAGTCACATGGTTGTATTATTCTCAATGATATCACACAGAACTAAATTACATACTGTGCTTATGGACTTTCCTTCTCTACCAATGCAGTCGATGCTGGAACAGCAGCTGCCAAAACACTGCATAAAAACCAGCACTTTGATGGACAGGGAACAGTCAGTGTTCCCTATTTCTTAAGGGGAAAAATAACAGAATAAACCAGAAGTGTCACAGTTTGTTCTTTTGCTCGTGTGCTTTCCATTTTCCATGTCTTACTCGTTCTGTCACGTACCAGTAGCCCAGTAAGAACTTCCATGTTATGAAGTTCACCTCCATTCTCCACTAGATAAATACCCACCCTTTGGAGGATGCTGTTTCTGTTGTTTTTCCACTTCACTGGTCGACTGGGTAGGCATTAGTGTTTTTAAAAGTACAGGGCAGATGCTTTCCAAGCATCTGTACTTTTAAAAACACTAATGCCTTGGAAGTGGTAAGGAATGCTTGGAAAGGGTAAATCAGCATAGCAAAGCAACTGCTTCCACTTAGGGCACCCGAGGACCCCTTTTTATCTTTTTTTTATATCCACCCTTTATGCATTTTGTAGCTCCAAACCAACTTTGCTAATATTGTTACTGGCAATGATCCCTTCATTAGTTTCCGCCTTGCCTATCATTTTTCCAGCATTCCGGTCTTGTTTACTTCTCAGAAGCTGTGAGCTTTGGTAAAAGGTTACATCCAGCTTTTTAAAAAACGTAGAACTCCTCTTTCCTTCCTGTTATTTTCCCCAGTAAGAATTAGCGCACGGTGTGTGTCTTTGGGAGCTCTGCTAGGTAGAGCTGAAGTCAAAAGTTCTGCTCTCAGTCTATGTCTTCTTTAATATTAATAAGGTTTACACTGCCTTTTAAATGCAGTCAAAGGTAATACTCTTGAAATGCTCCTACCACAAAGAATTGTTGGGGTTGTGCGTGCCTTGGTGTTGAGAGAGGTAGCAGAGAGCTTGCCACAAGTGATGTGGAGCAGAGCAGTGGTAGGCACTGCTGAGGTCAGATTCTTCACTGTTCGCTCTAGTATTTTGATTATTTTCAAAATTCTCATTTTATTCTTGCTGATGAAATTTCTTGTTGGATGCCCTTCCATAGAAAACTTAGTAATTTTCCTACGTAGTTAATATTCAGATATAAAAAAAAACTATTACAGTTTAAGTGATGAATAGATGCTAATTTATACATATATACTTATACTCAGAATGCCTAATTAATGATCTTCTGTGTCAGTCATGGCTATGCAAATGATTATATTTTGCAACTCTTATCGTAATTGTGTTGCCCTGTCTGGATTCACTTTGGAGGAATGTTTTTACTGCAGTTTGGGAAGGGAAATGAAAGAAACTGAGCAACCACCCAACCTGCAGTTAGTTGACATCTCACCGCTGCAGCTGATGTGGCTTTTTTGATCGTGCTTTTAGTTTTAGCTATGCTTTCTAGCTATGCTGATCAGTCAAAGCTAGGTAGGTCCTGGTTGGTTTTACCTGTGCCACTGGGAGGTGTGCACAGGAAAACAGCTTATCTCCCCTTGATCTCCAGGGAAAGGACCTCAGCTTTAGCATGATGAGCCACTTTTGACGGACTAGACAAAACTGCCCTCCCAATTGCAGGGTATGTGATGTGCTTCACATATGCAGTATTGGCTCACAGGTGCTGGGGGCTCTGTCAAGCAAGTGCCAGCTTGTCCCTGTTCCTGTGCTAGAGCTTTACAAGCTTGTTATCTTCATGGTGGGTTTACTCAGTTCCCATGAAGACCACCAGTGTAAGCCTCTTCTGTGGGGCGGAGGCCCATTTCAGATGCAGTCAAGAACAGTGGATATTTGTACCATGTCTGAGGTGTCAAAGGTAAGAGGTTCCTCCAGAGGTGTCTTTGGAGCAGGAACCAAGGTGGAGGATCTGAGTAGCTCTCTAGAGAATCCCACGTATCCCTTTCTACGACGCAGGGAGCTATAGTCACTATACCTTGCTGCAGCAATGCCTGAAGTTAAGTGGTTTAGGGAGCTCGTTGTGAAGCCGTATATTCACATCTTTCTTTGAAAAATGTCTGCACCCATGGCAAAGTCAAAGATTCACAATGTACTTTATTAGGGCTTGTGGGTGCATTTTGCTACGTAAATAATTCTATCTTCCATAATTGCAGGGAACATTAAAGAAAAATCATGATTTTAAGCTGTGATATGTACTTGCATTGAAGCTGATCCAAATTTGCAGTTCTTGGGATTTGGACAAAGGAAAATAGACAGGGTCAGTTATTTTACACGACTCTCTTTCTGGTCGCTTGGACTGAAAACAGCTGCGAGGAGGAAAAGAATCTAAAACTGACAAATTTCATGCAATTACTGTCCTTGAAAAACATATTTTAATAAATTAATGGAAGCTTGTTTTTGACCCTCCAGCACTTATATTAGGTTGCTGCATGGGCCAAGGGTTTCCTGGGGCTGGGGCCAGCAGGGGCTCCCCGTGGGGGGTCTGTCAGGGCAAGGCTGGGCAGCTGGCCCGTTCCAGCCAGGAGCAGGACAGCCCCGGGCGTTGGGTACCTCCCTGGGGACAGGGACATGGGCCCATGGGTGGCTGGGCAGGGCTGTGGGCAGCTGGAGACTGGTCCTGCTGTGGAGCTGCTGGTGCAGGAGCTGACGTGAGGTCCTGGGATGAGGGGTGCAGATAGGGTTGGTCAGGACTGTTGAAACCCATTAGTGTCTATCAGACCCTGAGAATTAGTTCTGCATTAGACTGAAATAGACTCCTGTTAATATTTACAACTGGTCATGTAAGGAAATTCTTAAGAAAGCAGAAATTCCTCTCCTGGGGGATGGTGGGGATCTTACCTGGATTACGAAGAGAAAGGTGCCTGTAAAACAATGGTGGGGTTTCTCCCTCCAGGCATTTTTTTTTTTTTTTTCCTGGCTATTTTATCAGGTCCTCAGCAGGATTTAAGGGCCTCCCCTCGTCATCTGTATTGGAATTATTTGTGTTGCTTCATCCGAAGTTGTCGGTATGAACGAGCACTTGGTGCCTGCAAGGAGGACACGAGGTGATCCAGAGGGAAGCTGGAAGGAGCCATAGAGCCACTGCAGAGGGGTGTGCTACCAGGGCACATTGACCCTACTGGGACGCAGCCCCAAACTGGAATGGGTGTGGGGAGTGCTTACGCAGCCTGGCTGCTCGAGTGCAGTCTACGTGGGGTGGCTGCCCTTGCCTTGTTTCAGTCAGAGTCTGGCATTTGTAAGCAGATGGTGGTGGTTGTGCACAGCCCGAGAAAAGGCTTGGGCTGAACGTCGCTCCAGGGAAACTCAGATCTTGCCTCCAGTCAGGAGAGTTCACAGCTCTGCTCTTAGCCCAGCTCTTGAATCACCACTGGGGTTTGCAAGGAGTTCAATGCAGCATAACTATCAAATCATGCCTCCAGATTGATCCTGTAGGCTGGAACGTCGGACCCTGGCCGGGACAGCTATTGATTGCAGACAAACAGCCTCGCAGGACAGGCAGGTGGTGTGATCTACACTGGTGTGCTCTTTCCTCACTCTTACAAGTCACAACCATCAGACACAGGCATCCAGCAGCTCCATGACATCAAGTGCTTCATCATAGCAGGACGTGTCATTCAGGTCTCTGCACAGGGAGGCGCGTACGGTGGTGAACTGTGGACGAGGAGAGCCCAGGCAGTGAACGCACCGGAGAGGTCAAGTGCTCGCTGTGAAAGCAGCAGCGTACAGAGAGGCGCGCTTCCCTTCCCGTCCTCTTCCGCCCTCTCTTCTCTTCTGCAAAGGGCTGGATCTCTCTTGCAAAAGTGCTGACACTTAAGTGTTCACTGCCATTATTTATAGATTAAATCTGCAATTGGTTGCAGCTCTTTAGGGACACGTTCAGGTGCCAATGCTTTTTCAGTGCTTGTTATTTGGGCGGGATGTGGTATGTACATTAATCTTCGATACAGTGACCCCAGGACTTCTTGTTCTGCTGTATATACGCCTATTGCCATTGGAAACACTCCCCAATTAAGGAAAACGCTGAGCAAGGTTTTGAAGTATAATCAACAGCTTGTTTGGTAGGTTTTCTCTGAATTTGTGTTGCTTAGGATCTGTCACCTGTGTTTATAACTAAAATGTAACAATGGAGAAATCCCAAACTTAAGGAGAAATGGAAACTTCTGCCACATGGGCAGCTTTCATGTGTAATGATACGAGTTGCTCTAGTAAAGCTTTTCGACAGAGATGGGCTTTTTCCGGTGGAGTGGTAAGGAAATCTTCGTTTGGTTCTTTCCATTTTCTAAAAAATGGCTCTGCATCAGCTTGGGAGTTACAGGAAACAACAGCCTGTGTGGCTTTGTTGTGCTTGTTCCAGCTGCTTATTCCAGGCAGAAGGGCAGCCCAGAGAGGAGGGCTTGACAAGTTTTGCTTATAACAACTTGCTCTTAGTTTTACTACATCATCTCAGATTAAGAGGTGCTTTTTATGCCTGTCCTGGTTCATCAGTATTTTTATCTTTTGCACCATTTTAAAACTCAAGTATAGATATTTCAAATCTGCACGTGTTGGTTTACATTCCTGTACCTTAACGGCGTGGCAAGCTGGGGACCTAAACTTTGTGGTGATCTTTCTCAAGTCTCTAATAAACATTCCCAGGGTGTTTTCAGGCACTGCGTTGTTCATCTAGCTTTCAGCTGCTGCTCAGAAATAAGCAAATACAAACCGAAAATTGCTCCTGGAGTTAAACTGCAGAGGAGAAGTCCGTGAAGCTGCTGGAAAAACAACCCAGCCACCCCGAATGAGCCAACAGCGGGGAAAGAAATACAACACTTGTAGTGTGAAAGGCGCTCTCCTTCGCTCTTTGCATGCGTCAGCCACAAAAATAGCAACGTCGGGAACAAAGCTCTGTTGGTTAATGAAAGAGGAGGAAAAAGGTGAGGCTGCTCCAAGTTGTGCTAATCACGTTCTTTCCGTGATAGCCAGGTTACCTTGGTGCAGTTATTGCTGCAGAAGAGCAAAGTTTGAGTCTGCACCTCCTGACATTTCTGCTTCTGTTTCTTCCCTTCGCCTGCTCGCGTTGGCTTTGTGGTCACTTTTAGCCGTGTCAGCACATTGAAAATTGCTGACAGTAAACACTGAAGGCATGCATGCATGCTACTGAAAAAAAAAAAACCCGCAAGGAAAACAGCCTTGGGTAAATGGGGGATTTGCTCACTGTTACATGTTCACAGCTTCCAGGCACAGGCTGGAGCCTCTTACAAAATAAAAGGTTTGGAACTTTCTTTAGAGGGAATTGATACAGGCTACAACACTGATCACTTTTCCATGTGAGTTTTGGTATGTGCAGTAGAAGAGAGGTTTGTGCATCACACTGCGAAGAACAGGAGAAATACTTAAGACTTCCATGCAGAGCTGCAGCCGCAGGCATGCAGGATCCTGGGGGTTGAGTCAGGTAATTCGGCCGCCTCTGAGAGCGCCTGGGGGTTAGAGGGACTCGCAGGTCCAGTGTTCCGTGTCATCATTGCCATGCCCGCCTTCACGAAGGGGAACAAAGCAGAAACGGCGCGGTGTGCTGAGCAGGGTGAAGTGCAGGTTAGATGCTGGGCAGGAGAGGGCAGACGAAGGTACAGCGTTGGGCCCGTCTGGGGCAGCGCGGAGTGGGGAACAAGGCTGCTCTTGTGAGTGCCCGAGCGTAGCGGCACTCGTGGGCGTCAC
>NW_010402927.1:0-513 GCF_000710305.1 Buceros rhinoceros silvestris | reverse complement strand
TCGTGGGCGTCCCCGGGGTCCCCCCGCGTGCCTGCCGCTCTGCTGTGGTTCAGCGTGGCCGGGTTAGCCAGCAGGCGTGGAGCTGAGGAGCCGGACTCTGCTTCTGCCGGACGTGCCCAGGTGCTGTACCGGTCAGTGAAAACGGACACAAACCCGGGGAGCTGGGTGTCTGAGCCGCACGTTGCCAGCGGCTGGGCTCGGTTTACCGAGTGCTGGGCAGGGGTAGGCTGGACTCGGTTGAAAATGGGCTTCACGGGGAGTCTGCTGCTGCTTTTACAGGGGTTTACCCAGCTGCTGTGGAGCCGTTGCGGCTGTCTGCAGCGATGGTAGCACACACCTCGTTGGAAACGCTTGTCCTCCCTGGCATCGTGTGACCTCAGAGGCTCTTGCCAGGAGCCGGGCCACTTACCCACCCAGCAGAAGCTCCTGTAACATGGGCCCTGCCATGGAGGGTGGCCCGGGGGCTTCCTTTCCCCTCCCTCCCCACTGCAGACGACGCCTGCGACCTGAACC
>NW_010402926.1:0-6498 GCF_000710305.1 Buceros rhinoceros silvestris | reverse complement strand
GCAGGGGGTTGTTGTGACCCAGCTGCAGGACTCATCATTTGGCTTTGTTGTTGGCTTTGATTGATGGCCTTGGCCCATCAACCCAGCCTGTCCAGATCCCTCTGCAGAGCCTCCTGACTTTCAAGCAGATCAACCCATACCACCCAACTTGGTGTCATCTGCACTTGATCCCTTCATCCAGATCGTTGATAATGATGTTAAAGAGAACAGATCACAATGCTGAGCCCTGGGGAACATGACCTGTGGCCAGTCATCAAGTCGATTTAGCTCCATTCACCACCATTTCTCAGGGCCAGCCACCCAGATAGTGTTCTATCCAGCAAAGAGTACCTCATCCAAACCATGAGCAGCCAGCTTCTCCAGAAAAATGCTGTGGGAAATGGTTTGACTTACAAGTCAAAGGCTTTACTACTATCCAGATAGGCAACATCCACACCCTTTCCCTCATCCACTAAGGAGGTCACCTTGTCATGGAAGGAGATCAGCTTAGTCAAGCCTTTCATAAACCCATGCTGACTGGGACCAATCACCTACTTCTCCTCTATGTGCTGCGTGATGGCAGTCAGGATGATCTGCTGCGTAACCTTCCCCAGGACTGAGGTCAGACTGACAAGCCTGTAGTTCTCTTGACCCTCCTTCTGGCCCTTCATGTAGATGGGTGTCACATTTGCTAACCTCCAGTCAGCTGGGACTCCCTGATTAGCCAGGACTGCTGCTAAATGATGGAAAGTATCTTGGTGAGAATTTCTACCATCTCCCTCAGTTCTCTTTGGTGAATCCCATCTGGCCCCATAGACTTGTGCACATCTAAGTGGTGCAATAGGTCATTGACCTTTTCCTCTTGGATTACAAGGGGTTCATTCTACTCCCTCTCTCTGTTCTCCGGTTCAAGGGGCTGGTCACTCAGAGAACAACTGGTCTTAATATTAAAGACTGAGGCAAAGAAGGCATTCACTAACTCAGCCTTTTCCTCATCCTCATGTCCTGTAGAAAGCGAAGGTTTCATCCTGTGTGTTTCTTCACCCCTCAAAGAGCCTCCTTGATCTCAATATCAGAATCAGTTTTGAAAAGACTTCCCGGGGGGAAAGAAAAAAAGTAAGACTCAAGATTGCGATCTCTGGAGCTTGTAAATCCTGTGTGGGTTAGTCATGGAAAGTGAAAGTCCTTAGCACCAAGAATCATTAGTGTTGTTTCCTGCCTCGAGGAACAATGGTCAGGAACTACATTTCAACTTAGCTTTCCTGATAGGCAGAAAAACAACAGACACTGGAGGCAGATGAAGAGCTTTGGAGATGAAGGAAAAGGGAACATGGAAAGGGAATGTTATGTACAGTGCTCAGCAATTGCTACCAGGTCCATATAAACCAGAATTACAGTGCATGTTATCCAGCACATCCCCTTTAAGGCTTATCTACGCCTTAAAGTACAATGTCCTTACGGCTACAATAGGATAACCCATTTACTTACGCATAAGGTAGGGTAAGATTTAGCTCTCACCTTAACATATGTGTGAATAGCAATCTTTCTGCCAGACTTTATTTCCTATTTCTGCAAGTCCAAGGTTACAACCTTCTTTTTTTAGAACAAATTATCAAACACACAGTGTTTATTTAATTCAAGATACTCCTGTTTGTGGCTCTTCAAGTCTTACATGACAGGGAAAAAAATAACTTGGAAAAGTTTAGGAAATCCTGTTGCCTCACATGTGGTCCTGCTTTGTACCAACACCTCCAGATGACAGGTTCTAAGGTTGTAAATTAACACTGAACTTACACCAAATTTATTTTCAGTCTTGCTTAGTAGACAGCTTTCAAGCCCCAAAAGAGTCATGCAGGCTCATAATTACCTTCTTTGTTCAATACTTTTTCTATTCAGTCAGGATTTGCTTCCATAAAATATTCTTAACCTTAAAAGAGTGACAGTATTTTTCAAAGCAAACCAAATATATTTAAATCTGATAATTGAAGTTCAAGGCAGAGAAGGTAGAGGCAAGTCTTGCTTCCTTTGGGTATGTTTACAGAATCTTGCAGGCAGATGCCCTGCCTCATTTTGTTCGCACTCAGGGTCAACCTAAACCATATAACTACTGTTAACTTAACATCGACCCCAGGTTAAGCCTCTGAGTTTCTTTAACTGAGACTTAGCACAATGTGATTGCAAACACACCAGTGCGTGAGATCTGTGAGTGAGCACCTGCCTGCAAAAGGCAATGTAGACACACCACCTGAAAAAAAAAAAAGACAAAAAAAGAAAATGGAACTGTACTTCGCCCCTATCGGAGTAAAAATCATTTCCTCCCATAAGATGAGTAAGTCCCAGTGCAAAGTTTTATTCCAAAAAGTAAGAAATTGGGTAAAAAGAGAGAAGGATTTTGAAGGAAGGACCTGTGATCAAAGGGGAGAAAGAAGAATAAAATGAAGTTACAGTTTGACACAGGAGAAATATGTGGCATTATTGAGGGCATGGGAAGCAGGAAGAGCACAGAATTGTTGTTTTCAGGAGGGGAAACAAGAAGCAAGAGAGAAACTGCATAGGAAGGAAACTACAGAGGAAGGGCAAAAGTGCTCAGAGGGGGTGCTGGGGAGAAACCCGCTTTCATTGGTCTATTGGTTTTGTCAATTAAATAATTACTGTGCTTTTTAAATTGGTTTTACCATCCAAGAAAGAAAGACAAGGCCTTTACCATTCCCAGCATGAATTTTAGGCGTGTCACTGTCAGTGTCCGATGACAGATTTGGGGCCGAGGTGTGAGAATGGGAAGGCTGAGAGGGAAGCAGAAACTGTTTCCTCCTTCACTCCCCATCCCCAGGAGAGATGGCTGTCTTGCCTTGAGCCCGGTCCCCCTCAGCATTTTGGGGGCTGGCCTGATTAGGCCAAGCTGCAGCAAGATGCAGACAGTCAAAGAGAAAATAGCCATCCCCTGATGACACAAACACTTATGCATCAGCAGTTCCTAGCAACAACAGGAAGACAGATTTGGGGGTTTGGTGGGTCAGGGTGGTGTTTGTTTATTTATTTATTTTAAACAGTAACTTCTCCTATGGCCTAACCAGAGGCTGCAAGTTGTTACTTCAGATAGAGATTTTTACACCATCATCTATATTTAACCATATTTGCTCTTTTGTCCGAAGAATGGATGTAGGGACAAGTACAAATGATCAGGAATCCCCTGGTGTCTGTGTAGGAATTTAGAGGTGAACAGAGACTGTCGACCTTTCTCTATATGAAAATCTTCAAATCCTTTCCCATAAGTAACAGAATGCACAAGAGAACAATTATAAAAAGGAAAACATTTTGATTACTGGTGCCTTGTTCAAGCTCAAAAAACTGCACAGTTAAGAATGATGGGGTTTTTTCCCCTATATGATGCCCTAGTGAAGCAAAGCTCTGAATTTATGTATGTATATGCAGTGAAGTACAACACGACACTGAGCTACAGGGAAAAAAAAAACCTAAGGCACAGCAGACACATTCATTTAGTCAAATACAGTACATGTACAGTATATATACATATATATACACACACATATAGTGTATATATACGTGTGTGTAATATACTATGTATATTTATACACACACATATATATATAGTGTAGCACCAGGCTGCTTAGGATTCAGAGACTGTGGAGGACCAACACTACTAGAGAGACTCATTTTAATCAGCTAAGACTTGCCTTTAGATGTATGTTGGATTAGGAAACAATCTTTCCATGAGAAGCTTTTAATAATCACTGCATTTAGGACCACTGAACTTTCTTTTATGCTTTGTAATTAACACATCAGCGTCCCACTGTAGCTTTTCATGCAACAAAAATAGGGAGAAATGAAACAAAGATACACATGTATTAATTACATTTTCAAAATGGTAAAACAATTCATGTTAAAGATGTGACAGATTTGAATGCAGAAATAGTAGGGTTTGTGACCATTTCTGCTATAAAGGTTTACCAGTAATATTGGTGACCAAAATACAAAATACAAAACTTCTGGGACTGGATAACACAGAAAAAGCAAGTGATGCCATTTTCCAGTAGTCTTCGCTACCATCAAACATGGTGAAGGATGTATTTTTGTGCAGACCAGAACTACAGACATGAATAAGTTTCCTGTTCAAAACCAACTCACTTTCTCACAGCTAGACTTTAAGTTATACTCAAAAGGGAAAAAGGATTTCAGGAAGAGAGGAAAAAATTATTTTCCTAAGGGTTTTCCATAATGGACACAGGATGAGTTTGCTTATAAATAAAATTTTGCAGTAATACATGGATGGCATGGGAAAGGGTCAGCCTGTGCCAGCCAAGGAGCATCCCCCTTCCCTTTTCCCCATCTGAAAGAACCTTCACCTATCCTGACCAAATAACATTGCATTTTTCACTTTAGCTTACTGAAGTTTACATCAGCAGGAGGTGGTGAAACAGAAATGAAAAAATCAGTTTTATAAACAGGAGTGAATCTTTTTGAGATACAAATGCAATCGGATCAGCTTTGTGTAGAGTACTTTACCCTGCATCCCCAATGAAGTCAGCTATGTTTCTGAGCTAAACTGTATCCACTGCTCCTGCCAGAAAGCTTAGCTTGGAGCTGGACATTGTTACCAAGAATAAGCATTTTTACATCTAGTTCTAGAAGGTATGACACGACGACAATAAAGTTTAAAAAGAAGAAAGTTGAGAAATTACAATTCAAATACTATGCACAGTTAAGCCTTACTTTCCAGAAAGATAAAATTGCCATTCATTTTAGGCAGAGTCGTGGTTTGTAATTAACAATTGGTGGTTGTAATTAACTCCGTTACTGAAACTGCAGTGATGAAAGGGTAGCTGAGTACTTTAGGGCTCTGAATTTAGGCTTTCTTCATGCTGGTTGTTGTTGTGATATGATGTGAAATGTTCATGGACGTATTCTGTAAGTTAGCCAAGTGACCAGAGGAAAGCTTCCTAACTGAAATAACAGAACAAAAGAAATTAACCAAAAGCAAGCCTCGGTTACTGAAGTAAGTTCCGGAAAGATTTTCTGACGAGGAGAACTAACTTCTAACTTCTGAGAAGTTAGAGTACGAGTGTTGCTGCTGTCAATATGATATACTGCTAATACTCGGCTAGAAAAAGTGCAAAGCTGTAACCTAACTTCAGCACCATTTCCTTGTCAATATCTTGACCAAAAAGCTTTATAGCAGCTGTGTCATTACAAACTACATCAAGGGAATGTGCTCAGATAGCTACTGATGAGCAAACAAAAACACAGGTGGTTTACCTTCTGTCAGTGGGTTAAAAGGATTCTGTTAGTTATGGAGCTTTTTAAGCAATGCAGCTGCCAAATAACTCGTCTGGTTTTATTCCCAAATCTCACAGTAGTGCACTGAATTCGTCTGCTAGTTTTTGTTCAACATATGATTTGCAGGATTACACAATGCACATCATTCAGTATTTGGGCCGTTGCCTGCGAGGCAGTGATTTTGGATACAAAAGCCAGAATTCCGTACTAAGTGAAACAGAGCTTTTGCAGTAAAACTGCCATCAATTATGTTATTGCTCTCAGCAGCAATCACACTGTCACTGTCTCCCTCATACAGTAAAGCAGTGGAAAAATAACTGCCAACAGTTATACAACTACTACTGAGTCTGCACATGCAGACGCAAGTGATCATAATGAGGTCACAATGACATGGAAAAAATAGGAGATACAGGTACAGAAAGACAAAAATAAAATTTCAGTAAAAACATTTAAAATAGATTGTCATGGAACGCTGAATTGTGCAGTGAAAGATCTTTTACTGGTGGTTTGCATTCAAGAGGGGGCCATCTGATGAAAATCACTGATGGTTGTAGCTTTGCTTTGGGCAACTATGAAGGAGAGAATTTCAGGAAAGTGTGTTACTAAAACTAGCTAGTTGCAGAGTGGTCACCAGCAACCCCTGATCATGGAAATGCTTTATTATAATGCAAACTTCCACCTCTGGAAATATAGCCTGTGGTCCTACAGTTAAAAGTATGATGTTGTCTTCATACAACCCAGACATGACAGTGGGACATGGCTAGGAGTGTTACTCGTGACAAAGAGTTTTAAATATCAAGACAGAAAGGAAAGGCTCAAAGTTGAGCATAATGAATAATCTGATAGCAGCCATGTTCTTGGGATGAAGAGAACAGTGTAGCCTTACATTATTGTACGAATCAGGTTTTCCAGACTCCAGCTTGGAATTTTAGAGATCAGGTAATAACATTCTTATCCAAAGGTATTGCCAAGCAAAATCCTCCCACTGCTTTAACTGAGGAATGTAATGTGAGGAACTAGATGGGAGAAAACCCTATACCCAAGCACACACAAGTACTAGATCTGCAATTGGCTCTGGAGGGAAAGATTATGAGTCAATTTCCTGCCATATACTAGGAAATTTCTTGAGGAAAACAGGTAGGTGTGTCCTGGTTTAAGATAAGATAAGTTTGGTTTGTTTTGATTGACAAAGATGCAAACTAATCACAGTATTCCACCCCCCAC
>NW_010402925.1:19391-46288 GCF_000710305.1 Buceros rhinoceros silvestris | reverse complement strand
GTTATTTAATATTTGTATATATATAAATATATATAAAACCAGCCATATGTGTTCTGTTTAATTTTTCTTATGTAGGTTACACATTTATGTAAATCATGGCATTTCTTTAATTTTAATCATTTCATAACGTGATATCATATCAATATATTTCATTTTATACAATAAAACATGTCGATGGTCCCATTGCTTTTTTTTTTTTTTTCTGCACGAAGGGCAAAATATTGTTGAAACCAGCTGAATCGCCTGTAGGCTTGAAATTCAAGCTTCTGATGATTTTAGGTCAGGGAGAAAATCAATAGCTGAAGAAATGACATTTGATTACTATTGTATTTATTGCTTCTCAGAAGGAAGCGGGTTGTTTAGATGTGATGGCTCAGTGAAATAGAGCAAGCCGAGGAGCGTTGCCTGGGCTATAAAAGGCAGTAGCTGCTGCTGGCCAGGCTCTGCTGCACATGGGTTACTAAGAAGTATGAAATGCCAATTGCAGCTGTTGACTGACATTGCAGTTGCCCATCACGAACTGCTTAAAACACTTTAACTGCTCATTAAGTCCATTAAACTCCAGAGATGAGGTGACAATTATATGTACCCAGCACCAGGGTAAATACAACATGCAAGTCACATGCTTCTATTTTCAGGCCATTATTTCAATTTGGCTAATGAAGAACGAGTGCTTTTACATCAACAGATTCCAAGGTTGAGCTGCTTTATAGTGTGCAAACCCAATCACTGCAACTGGCTGTGTTCCCACTGGCAAGGCAAGAAGCTGGCCATTAAATTGCTATATAAAGCAACAGTGCGACCGCTGGCAATGTTCAAGTTAAGGTTGTGTCAGCAATAGCCTTTCCATTACAAACCCCCATTTTTCAGGGGGTTTTACGCCTTGAGATAAATCCAATTTTAATTCTTCATTCAGTGCCTCAACTCTGCAGTGAGGTTTTTGTATCCATCTTGTTGCACCCCTGGTATTTTTTTTCTCACTGATTCATTTTCAGTACTAAACACAAAATATTACAAAATGGGCACATGTAAAGAATTGCTGCAAGCAGAACGAGCAGCGCTTCTGTGATTTTTCTGAAAAAGAAACGGGAGAGTGGCCTCAAACTCCCTGCCGACAAAATGTCCCTTTTCACCTCAGGGTATCTCCCATGCATCAGGTATTCTAAGCTGAAAACACAACGGAGGCAAAACCTGCACCCTTGCGCAAAGTTGCCTTCTTCACTGCCTTCACTCGTATCTTTACCTCAGGCTACCTGAAATACATCGTACCCTGAGGTAAAACATAGCTTTTGTGGTAATAAAGACAAGTCCTAACAAGGATTCAGGATCCTGGCAACAATTAGAGATAGGTTTATTCTCAAAGAGACATTAATATCCCGACATCAGGAGCCATGCATGCAAAAAGTTTCACAGTCCTTGTTAGGAAGAATGGATGTACTGTAGCGTTTTTCCTTACACCCAGTGTTAGAGACAGCTTGGTCCTCTTAGCTTGCAGAGCATCTGCCTGTAAAAAGCTGGCTGCTGCGAGGGACTGACTGGAACAGCACAATTTTGTTTTCTTGTTTCAACCTAGATGATCCTTTATCTTGTCTGAGCAGACGTTGTAATGTTTTTAGATGGTGGTTAATTAGAAGTCAGAGCTAGAGTTGATAACTCAGAAAAAAACCCTTAGGTGGAAAGGGCTGATGAGAGAAAACTCTCTGCCTCCCCCATTACCTGCCACCACCTCTCTGCCTGACCACCGTAGCACCCACGATGCTTCCAGGACCGACACACTTCAGCACAAAGCTGACAGGTCCAGACAGAGCTCTAAAAGCCGTATGGGTGTCCTTTGTCACCTTGCAACTGCAGCCGAGTTAGTCGGTCTGCGCTACTCCTAAAGAGTCCTCCCAATGCAGGCTGCACGGCGAGGGCACGGTGCACACCACGCTCCCAATGCCCCACAGGCTCGAATGGTTAGGAAGGCGGCAGGGCAACAAGATCAGAGGCAATATTGTTGTGTCTGAAGTTCTAGCCCTTTCAATAATTTACAGTTTGTCTAGTCAAACCACTATATCAAAGGTACAAAGAGAACTACTTGAGAAATTTTTTCTGCTTTTTTTTAATAAGAAAATATGGTCAGTGAATAACATTTCCTGTAAGTGATATTTTAAATTTGATAACGCTGGGATTTTTTTTTAATTCCCATCAAAAAAACAAAACACCGTATTTTGCTTTGGGTTGAAATGACTCCAATAAAAACATTTATTTCTGTTTTGAAGCTGAGGCTTGACATCTTTATACAGCCAAGTTCTACCACAGCATATATTCTGATGCAGGTCTCAGTTTCTCATGTTAAAACCTTTTCATTTCCTAGAAATAAATACTTCTGGAGCAAAGACTCGAAAGCCTGACCCAGTGAGTGTAAAGAAATTATTCTGAGAGAAACAAGTCCAACAGACAAGAAAGAGATTGAATCTATGGCCAAGAGGTTTGTGCCGAGAAGGAATTGCAAAGAAAGCAGAGCCCTAGCAGATGAGTTCAACGGCTTTCTGCACAGACTGTTGCTGAACTTTGACAGCACAGTTAGCATTGCCCAGAGAAGAGAGGTACCCTCAAGTCTCTTATAAATTAAACACTTGACCCTTCCAGCTGATATTCTCGTATCCATTACACAGCGGTTGCTTGAAGTCCTCGAGCGCTACAGCAGCAGGCTTTGCCGTTCTGAAAGACACTATGCAGTGCTGCTTCCCGCTTTACTTATTTCAATTATTTTAGGGAAGCATCAGCAACATTCAAGACACGTTTAAATAGGCTTATTATTGTGACCAGGCCTAAGTGTTCAATGGGAGCACCATTAGCTCGGCAAACAAATACCCTGACCTTGAAAATTTTCAAAGCCAAGGGATACAAGGCTGAATACAAATATTTATTAAGATGAAAATTTACTGCACTTGGCTTTATCTTCCTCAGTTACTCACATTTCAATTTTCTTAAATATGCTCAGAAACTGTGGTTTGTGGCAGAAAGGAGAAGAGTGGCTGTTGTTGCCATGGAAACAAAAACATTTTTCTGCTGCTCCAAGACTGTTGTCTGTTAGAGATCAGTAAGGGAAAAAAAATAACACGTGTATATAATTAATTTTACTCTCTGTCATGTTTTTCAGATTTCAAAAGGTTGTTTCTGTTAGGGTTCTTAGAAACAGAGGTACTTAACCACAACGGGAATCTTTACAGGCAATGGGGTGCACCTGTGCTAATGTAAAGCGAAGGTGCATTTCTCCTTGCTTCAGTGGGAATTTTATTTCCTCAGCTGTTGTTGTATTGGATAGGACATTCAGACAGAAGTTAGATCTGCATTTTATATTTGTAACTTAAAGCTATTATCTCTTGAAGTATTGCTGTTAACTGGCCAAATAAAAATGAGAGAGATTTTTTATGAGCAGACGGTTTGTTAAAAAGTGGGTGCTCATGGTTTATTCCCTAAAACTTTTCCCAGTTTTATTCTTTCTTAGGCTGAGCTCCTTCCTTTGTTCTACATACAGACGACCCTGCATTTTAATCCTAGTGGTAAGGCTCTAATTTTCTCTAAAACTGCTGTGAGTTCTGGCATTCAGCAAAATTAGTGTTTTGCCCTCAGTCTGGACAGAACTACAATCCTTCTCATACACCTATACATGCAAAAAGCACTTAAACACCATCTCCACTTAGATGACATTTTGTCAGCTTGATTTTTGTGCTAAAGAATTTAAATTAATATTTTTTTAATTGACAGTTGTGGATATTCTTATGAAACTTTCTACTTTGTCCTCGCACCCATGGAGCAGATGTACTTCATTGCTGACAGGGAAGCACGCTGAAATATTCAAGTATCTTCCACTGTTTCAGCTACCTCTCTTTTGGAAATAGTAGATACTTTGTGCTCCTCTCGTCTTTCAAGAGTACAGTGTCGGTAATTATGTGATTAGTTATTAGCTTTTTGTTGATTTGGGCTTATTTGGTTCAGTCACTTGTGATTCTGCAACACATGCTCCATCGTCTCTTTGATTTTTTCCTAATTATTTGAAGAGTCTGATCATTTACTTCCAACTAGTTTTAAAGTACCCTCAATTATTTTTTGTTTGGTAATTGATGTAGAGTTGAAACAAGTCTCAACTAATTGCAAGACATAACACAGCAAAACTGTATGAATTAACAAATATTAATGTGTACTTAACATCTATCCTAGATACCAATATTTGTACACACACACAGAGGGCTGAAATTAGAAGACAGCAACAATGTAGTTTATCCAAAGTCTGTATTTCTCTAGGAAGTTAAAGTCAACATAAGGAATATAACCCACAGAGAGTCCTTTTTGTCGTTCAAGTAACGTGTTACAAATTTGCCAAATCCTGCAAACCAGGACCAACTCATATTCTGGACACACTATATATTTTCACAAGAAAAAAGTTGTTTAGACACACTAGAGCTGTTTGAACTTCAAGTGGTGCTGTTTTTCAGTATCTTCCATCCATTAAGTACTACCTCGTAGTATCAAAAATCCAGCAGCAAAAAAAGCCAAAGCAAGCCAAAGCATCAAAAAGCCAAAGACAAAGTGGGACGGGAGAAGGGAAGAGAACAAATCTGTGTGTGACCTTTAAAACCTACTCAGAATATTCTACCTTCATCAGTGATCAAAAGTTGCTGCCTCTTAAAATGTACTGAGCTCTCATTTTTATGTGGACGGGTATTGCCTCACCAGAAACTCAGCCTCTTACTGAGAAAAAGGGTGATAATAAGAAAGGGAAAACCACTCAGACAAGTAAAACCAGTGCAAATGCAAACCTTTCACCAACTCCTTGAAAAAGAGTGACAATCTGAAGAAATGTAAACACATGGGGCGTACATTTCCCAAAGCAACAAGCGATGGCAGATGCTCAGCTGGCACTGACAGGTCAGGTAGTCATCACTCGGGGAGGACAGGCACTCTCTGAAAACTAGGCACTTTTAAAAGATTGAAAAGAAAGCACTCAAACACTGAGGTGCCCAAAAAGATTGATTTGTTTTGCAAATACAGATTTTTGCCTCTTTCTCAAGTCTCATTCTTTCTTCTTTGTACGTGTTTTTCTCTACTTTGCTCTGTGTTGAACCAGACAAAGAGTGAAAAACGCTATGGAACTAGACTGATAGGTGTATATACACACAGATTAATTGTATACATACCTATCAGTCAGCAGGCTACTTTGTAGATGCCATCCATCTTTTCTTTTTTGTTGTTTTTGGTTAAGGATATTCAGAAGGTTTTCAGAATATACCTTTACACATAGCAGAGGCACTGTGAGTGGAAAATACAACTCTGATTCTGCCCTGTTTAAATAAGTCCTGCATACCAAGAGACTTCATTTTGGTCTGGTGAGAGAGACGGGAGTAAAATGAAGAACAAACACGCTTTTTAGAGAAGAAATCCATAACTCTGTTTCTGGTCCACATCTTTACACATCAGATCTCTTTTCTCTCTTTTTTTTTTTTTTTTTTTTTTTTCCCACGCTTTTTAGAGAAGAAATCCATAACTCTGTTTCTGGTCCACATCTTTACACATCAGATCTCTTTTCTCTCTTTTTTTTTTTTTTTTCTTTTTCTCCAGGAGGTCTGGAGGGGAAGCATAGGAAGCCTGAGAGCTCTGGGTCACTGGACAGACGTTAACAATGGACAAGATCATCCCAAATGAGTGAAAGAGAGGATTTTACATCATACTTCTTGCAGCTTTTGCCTGCTCTGTGCTTTGCAGCAGCAGAAAGTGAGGCTTATACAGACAGTTCATTGAAAAGCCTATGACGATTTGCCTTAACTGTCACAGCCTCCAAAAACTCATACTGGAAATTAGACAGAAAGTAGGACGAAATTAAGGTAGCAAGAGCTTGTGTGGGCCTGTGTTGGAAGGCACGTCAAAGCAGCTGGGTGTCACATTGCAGAAGAGGATCTTTGACAACATTTTCATACTCTAAAAAGATGCCTCACTGAGTCATCTGGAACAGCCTTTGGCCATTTTTAGCCTATCACACATGGGGACCAGTCCAATGCCTCAGCCCGGTGTCTGTCACTGGCAGGGCACTTAGTCCAGGCTAAGTCCTAGAAGGACTGCTCAATACCAGAGCTTAGCTCTGTTTTGCAGAGATTTAAATTACAACGAGGGTGGTAAAACACTGGTACAGGTTGCCCAGAGAGGTGGTAGATGCCTCATCCCTGGAAACATTCAAGGTCAAGTTGGATTGGCCTCTGGGCAACCTGCTCTAGTTGAAGATGTCCCTGCTCCTTGCATGGTGGTTGGACTAGATATAACCTTTAAAGGACCCTTCCAGTCCAAAGCATTCTATGATTCTCTCCCGTGATCATTTAGTTTTCATAGAAACAACTTGCATAGGAACATCTAGGATGTCGGGTTGAATGCCAGGACCACACTGGAAGCTGAGAAAGCAGGGAAAGCTCCTCACTGGCCAAGCTGGTGATGCTAACCACATACATAATCTGCTTCTGTGCACAGTTTAAGCACTTCCTAATCTTATTGTGTTGAAGAGCAGGGATTGCATGTGGCTTAATGTATAATATAATAACAATATTATCAGTCTATGGGAAGGCACTGAAGACTGAAAACTACAACAGGCCATAGAGATTTCTGAGCGTACTTTAAACAAGTAGCCTGGGTATCTCGAAGCAGCCTGGTGTGACAGCCCAGAGCTCAGTGCAGCCTAATTTAATCTGTTTAATTGTGTGTAGCTGGCATGGAAAGCAAAGCTAGATTTTATCAGGTATATCTAAATGTTCCTTAATAACCTGTGCTTTCATCGGTGTTTTCTCTGTATCTTGTACTTAGCAGTTTACAGTCCTTTCAGAGAGAGGGCTGCTGTGAAGTAATCATAGAGAGCAGAGACTCAGGTTTCTTCCTTTTTAGATATTCAGGCCCAAATGCCATATGTTCACTGACTTACATGCAGGTACTACATGATGGGACAAATCAGTCTGATTATCATACCTTGAAGAATAAAAGGAAGGTTTTTCTAATGGCCTCCATCTTATCAAAATGCTGAAAACGTGCAAGGTTGACTGGCTTGAGATAGTTATCACATCTGTACCTGTACCACAGGGGCTGTGCCAGCACAGCTCCCACAGAACAGGCTCTGGAGCATCACTAAGTGTATCAGACTCTGCACCCCACCAATGGCCATGCATCTGGGTACCTATAGCCATCCTGCTAATGGTGTCATCACCTACTAGAAACACAGTGTCCTGCACTTTTCCAAGAGCTTATTTGAGGCTGCACACAATGTTTTCCAGCGGGCATCAGAGAGGAGCCCAGGTCAGAGGAAAGTTGTTGACACACTGGAAAGAAACACTTCAGAAGAAGCAGAAGATTCATTGTGTTTTCTGCATAAGCACACCTGGTGTTCCCTGCTCCCTATGAGGCATCTACACAAAGTTAATAGAGTTTTATTCTGCATTTACAATTGCCAGCCTCCATCCTCTGTCTAGAAGCTCCCCTCCCACTGAAGACATAGAGGCATATAGCTGGAACCAGCTTGCCCAGAAATTAAAGACCAAGTAAAATATACTGTAGAGAGATTGGGGCAGAAAAGGATCTCCTCTGCAGACATCCCCTGCTCAGCTCGCTCTGGAAAGAAGCACCAGGTATTTTACATGACATGGAACAAACCTGGAAGGAATCATGAGGCTAATTTCTAAGGTGTTGGTCCAAGAAAGGGTCCACAGGAATGAAAATGGTAGTAGCAATCAAAAAGAGAGAATAAAATCCAAAGTAAAATAGAAAATTCTTAAATATAAGCCAAAGAAAATATGCGACCATGCACTGTTGACAACCGAACATATGGACATCCATAACAAAAATCCAGTTTTCATGGGACCTCTTAGAGATGAGACTGAAAAGGCAATAGCTGTGTTATACCTCTGGCAGGCACATCTGGAACCAAATCTGGGAAAACACTGAGACACTCACAAAACAGCAAAGAGCATAAAGCCTCCCTAACCTGCTTCCTAGTTCCTGCATTTGATCCTCTTATTACAAATTGTCTTTCCTGCTAATACACAACTTGATCTAGAGACAGAAATCCCACTGACATTAAGGTAGAACACGGCCAGTCATAAGCTACTGCAAATTGCAGAGCACTAATGGTTGAAGATACCATGTTATTCCATCTGTAATTACTATATAATTTGCAGCATTACAAGAAGATTGTAGTGTAGAAGACAGAAATTAGTGTCTCGTGGCTGTTCTGTGGTAACACGGAATTTACTATGTAGATGCGTGGTCAAATTTTACCCTATAATTATGGAGCATTCTACATAGTAGCTCGTCTGCACCCAGTAATATAAAGAAGAAACCGATGACAAAGACTGATGTAGGTATATTTGAAGCACAAGCCTCTCAAAAGCTCTTCCTGAATGTTTTTCAGTAAATTTCTAACACTCTTGAAACTGTTTGTTACATTTTGCATATATTAAAAATAATCACAGAAAGTCTGAAGATTTAGAGCGGATTGACCTAGATGGGCCTCATCCTCTTTCTGTTCTAAAGTTTCTTAAAAGAATAATAGTGCTATTCTGAGAGCCAGAGGATGTATTGGTCTCATAGCCTGTGAAGAAAAATGCCTGAACTAAGTATCTTGTCTACTTTTATTTCCTTGTTTTCTCAATACATCTTATCAGGAAGACTGCTTCAAAACAGGCATTGTAAATTCTGTGGATGCCAGAATAAAATACTCCGGGTCCATAGTTCACTCTCAGAAGATGAAAGAGCCCGGAGAATGGAAAGTCCATGCTGTGTTTTCAATAGGCACCTCAGGAACAAAAGCAGCTCCGTTCTGAAATGTGCCAGCGCTGCCCATGCCGTGAGGATTTCTGGTTTTGTTTGCACAGTGAAATTTACTGATCATGAATATCTGAAGCCTTCAGCTCACCTTGAGGCACTCGATGGGCCCAAGCGCCAGGAACGCGGCAAGCAAAATTACCAGGGAGGGCACAGGAGTCTAGAGCAGCTGGAGGAGAGTTGGTAAAATGAAAGAAAACCATTCGGTAGGGAGCAGCCTGCGGGATGGCAAATGACGAGGGGCCGGTCTTCATCCTGCACTCAATGCAACAGCACCACTTGCACTGGCGTCTTCCCCCAATACATGTGGGAGCTTGGGCTCAGAGTGATCCCCAGACCTCCCAGGGAACAGACGACATCGCTACGCGTCTCAAACTGCAGATGAGGGAACAGGCTGCAGCCACTGCCTTTTTGTCTTAATTACCAGTAGAGGGAGAAGTCGAATATAAACAATAAGCTGGGGTTTGTGGTAGAAATCTAAAGACTTACATGTGGTTTATACCACACTTAAAATGTTATTATCCCTCCATAAAGTCTTGCAAAGGTTTGTCTTTAAAAAACTGGTTTGACAAGAAAAAAAAAAAGAAATCTTTCTATAATTTTAGAGCAATGTAAAATGGTATTGATCTGCTGCAAAGCACTTTCCCTGCAGATCTCACTGCATCTTAAAAGGGGGTTGAGTATCACTGTTCGCACTTTAAAGAAACAGTCTAGTGTTTTCCCCTGTACAGAAAGCTTAGAGAGAAATAGAGAAATAAACTGCCAAATGGTTGTTTTCCATTTTACTCAAAGATATTAAAGTCAGGTGAAATAAGGCAAGGTTTTCCACTCCATTTTCTCCACCCCAAAAAAAAAAAAAAAAGAAAAAAGAGACATAACCCAACACTAAATTTGTTTTCTGACAGCCTGGTTGTCTGAAGCTGGGAGAACACAATAAGGAAGGGTTAGTGGACACGTGCTACGGTCTTCTGCTTTCCCTTAATTGCCTGTTAGTGGTTTCTGTGTCACCAGCAGACTGGATTCACATTCTCATGGGGTTTATAGCATATTTCTTCCCCTTTGGGAGCTTAGAGATGAGGCAGTACCTCCCACAGAGCCAGGCACAGAGCCTCACAGAGTGTACACAGACATTGAGCCACACCAGGCCATAAAGGCAGACAGATGGGAATGTTATTCTGCTGCCATCTTCTATCCAGCTCCTTTGCAGGTGGGAGGAGTGACAGAGCGAGCAGTTCCTTTGCTGTTCCCAGCCAGATCCCCTGCTGTACACGGTGGTATCTGTCTGGTATATATCTGACTGTCACCACAGTCGAAGGAAAGCACAGGATAGCTCAGCTCCCAGGTACCTGCGTCTGTGCCCAGGTTTCTAGACGACCGTAGCCTTTCCTCATGTGCAGCTGTAAGTAGCCAAATTTACCTTCACAAAGTGATGGTGGAAGAGGTATGATCTAACTGAATCTTTGCTCAAGACTTCTCCAGCCTTACAGCACTAGGGATTTTTTGTCTCGTCCTTCCAGCCACTCAAACAAGATTCTAAAGGCCAAGTGTTCAGTTCTGTAGCTGACACAAAATTATCTAGAAATTTCATGTTACTTGTTTCTTCGGGGAAAGGATATAGCTCTGATGAGTTACCAGAGTCATCTTAGAAATATGCTGCATCACACTGGTGCAGGAAATCTGTATGAAAAAATGTGAAAACAGCATGATCTGGAAATGTTTCATCTGCTTGTAAGTTTACTTTGCTTTTCATATACATAAATGAATGTTTTAAAACATAAACGAGTAAGAAAGTTCCTTGGTTGCATGAGGGTAGGGCACCAGTGAAACAGAGAGCAATGACAGAGGTTTTTTGTTCCAGCAGGGAGGTGATTTGTGCTAGTGCCACAAGTGGCACCGCAGCCATCCCACCTGACAGCTCATGCACACAGTCACAGCCACTTGTACCAGCATGGGAAGATCGGGTCCTGCTCATTCACATCATGCAGGTGCTACCTCACCCTTGGGCTCTAGCTCCCTTGGCGAAGAAATCCAGATGAGGTTCAGGAGATAGGTCTCTCTGGGGACTAATTTCTATACAGTATGCACACAGCTGCACCGCACACTGCCTCCCAGCTCGGTCTGATCCTGGCAACAAAATCCCCCACTCTCCTTATACCGCATCTGAGGGTGCACGATGTGTCTGGGAAATCACGCTGCAGAAACACCATTCTGGCAAGCTGCAACACAGTCTTCCGACTGCTTACCTGCAACTGAAAACAACAAAATCCCACTAATAGTAACTATTTTTAGATATATATAATAATTACTGCTACTACTACAATATCTTTAAGCCCAAGGGCTGCATCACCAGGCAGCATTAAGATGACCTATTTATAGTAGAGTCCACCAATGTGGACATGAGCCCTTCAGTATTGCTCGGCATAAGACTCGTCATTAGGATGGATGCCGTCAGCACAACCGCACATACAACATAGATGTGACCAGAGTCTGCACTTCACGTTCCTCTAATCCTTTCCTTGAATGAGCACTGCCTCAGAGAGATGGGCTAGTCTGATGCCAGATGTAATTTCAATCAAAGAACTGTTCAGCGAAACCGAGGGTGGAATGATGCCATATTACTCACCTACATATAGACTTTCTGACATCATTTCCCATTGGAAACTCAGCCACATTACGGGTTGGACCCAGTCATAGCTTGGGTTTGGTATGAAAAGAAGTAGCTACCAATGGATAATTTAGAGGGCACTCTGTCCTCAGTACGAACTTATGGCAACAGCACAAAGTGAAGGATAGGGGGAAGGAGCGGTGCCTGCCTCCTCAGGGACAGCCAAACAGCCAGCAACCTGGTTTTCGCACTGTGTTAATGGTCGCAGTGTAGCTCTAGCTACAGTATTTGATGAGAAGAGCTGAATGGAGTTCTTAAGATAGACCAAATACACAAAAATAAATGCCATATGTGCAAATAAATGTAAAACTGGCTGAAGACTCAAAGGGATAACCGGAGGTCAATTTAGCAACATTTTGAAGGTCATTTAATTTCATTAACTTACATACAGCAGCTTCAAGTAATTTTTAAGTGTGTTTTGCCTATAAAATGTATGTTTTCATTAAATGCATCATTACTTTTATGGCCTCTGCAATCAATCTCCCTTTTCCTCCTTCTTAAACATGAGAAACCAATCAGATACAGACACAAACATTTATATTGATGAGTTTGTTTCTAAGTGTATGTCATAGCTTAGAGGCAAGGGAATGAGCTATCATTTCACGATATATGATAAAAGAGATTGTTTTAACTGCCAGAGGAGAAACAGTTCAGAAAACAAGGCCTGGCACCAGCGATGGGGAAAACGTGTGTACGGGATACAAAACTGGGAGATACAAACCTATTTTTCTTATTCATATATTCCTTTTTCTTTTAGTGCATATTGCTTACCTGGTATGGAGCTCAGTACCCACAAATACTTCTCTTTTCCTTACATACACAGCCCTGTATATGTCACACAGTCCCGATGTTCCAATTCCACTCTTCTGTTTCTACCCAAAACCATGAAAAACACCATCATTTTATCCCTAACTGCGTCATCATCATTTCATCAAACTTCTTCAATCAGCGCCACTAGGGACCTGAACTAAAGGACTTTTTTTCAAAGAAACACAATCAGGAAAGTGCTCAGTTTCAACATAAAATGCCTTTTCCCCTTAACCTGACTGTGAAACAGAGAAATAATTTTTGGTCAACCTTTCAAAAAATTCAATCCGTGAGACAGAAGCAGCAGGGAAGTTTTCCACAGACGAAGAAAACTGTTTCCTATTCAGACCTGTAGCATACCCTACATTATCAGAGAGGACAGATGGTTGGAATATTCTGGGAAACAGAGAAAAAGGTAGAAATTTTAGGTTCAAGGGAAGCTCTGAAGAATACAGTTCAGCAACAGCTCAGGGACTCTCATGTCCAGAATAATTTATTAGCAGCAACCCAGTTCTGGCTGATTTCTTCCTCTTATGCTGACAGTCTCTGTAGTTTATCTACATAAAGTGTTTCCACGGTTGTGAGGATGGGAATGATTCAGCAGCCTGTGTGCTATCCTGGGCGAGCGAGCTCAGCACACCCAGTCCCCAGCCCAGCGGGTGGGCTGGGGAAGGGCTGCTGCCAGATCCCGCCGCAGCAGGGAGCCCGCTGATGCATCACGACCCATCAGTCGCCCATACCTGCGACTCCAGCATCTGCTCCTCAGCCAGCCCCGTACACAGCATGGCCACCTTGGTGCAGCGTCGTACCTGAGTTATTCAAAATAAGACCCCCTAGGCTACACCTGGTTCCACGCACAGCTAGTCAGCATGTTGTCCCATACGTGATACAGTAAATCCACAAACCAAAGATATCCCTCAGTGATAATTGTGTTGACTTTATTTGTGATAAACAGTGGTAATTAACAGTTTGTGATGTAGTAATTTAATAAAACTGGTAACAATTTAAAAAACCCTATATCAAGTACAGTTATGTGAGGATAGTATATAAATACATGATTTTTGTGAAAGAATAAATGTTAACTTTACCATTACTGACCTGTGTAAAAGCTAAGCCGTAGTAACTGCCTCTTACTAAATGCCTGTAGTACCTGACACAGTGGGGCTCTGCTCTCAGCATTATGAATACCAGTAATTAAACGAAAGGCTGAAATCACAGCCCCCATCATTGCATTCCTTTTTCCCCTGTTCTCATCCCTGTGCTAAAAAGTGTATAACTCACCTCAATCACAGACCTGCAATATTCAGAACCAGTTTATCACAAACAAACACAATCTCATTGCTTACAGTGGAAGTATTTGCTCATCCATTTTTGTCTAGACACGCTATACTTCAGAAATTCAGTGTTTCTTCCAGCCTCTGAGTGGCTTTAAACAGCAGAAGTGTGCAGCATAAACAACCAAAAGGGAGACCATGAAAATAATTAGCCGGTCCTGTAGTTCTAGGATAGTAATTAAAGCAGAAGGCTCTGCAGAATAAATAATTTTTTGGAGGGTAAATTAGAAAAGGCATTCTTGCTGGTTTGGAAGGTAAATGCACTGGTTAGTTCAATGGTTAGAGTGGCCTGGATTGTTCCCTCTCCCTGGAGGTGAAGAAGGAAGGGAAAACTTAGACCGTCCATGAACCACCACAGTTGTCCACTGGGCCTAAAAAAGCTCTAAGAACATGTGCTCCAGCTCTTGGGAATAACGAGCTGGGGTCAAGGGGAGAACATGAGAGTGTGCCACACCTCAGCCAGAAATTGAGCTCCCTGATTCCAAGTTTCTCCCTTACATCAGCTTGCTCAGTTTTTGAATTTGTGGTCTTTTCAATGAAGTAAGGAAAATGATATTAAATTTATTTACAATGGACATTTTGCTGCTTCCACAACCCATAAAATCTCAAAATGCGTTTTCTTTTATGTAATATATCCAGAATAGAATGCTTGAGTCTTTAAAATACCAGCTCCCAATGCCTTCTCAATGCAAGTCTGCTACTTTCTATTTGAAAAGGAATCAGGGACATGGAGGTAATTGCTGAATATGAAAGAGAGAGAGAGAGAGGAAAGCACCTACAAACTTACTCATTTTGCAATAGCATCTTGCAAGACATATTTGAAAGAATAAAGATGATTCAAAATCATGTCTGTGAGCATCTCCAGTTCATCAGGGCATCACAACCAATCAAGGATTCAAGCTGATATGTTAATAGTAAATAAGGAATGAGTAAATAAGAGATGAGAAAGTGTCTTGAAAATAAAGACAAGTGACTCACGTTTGATCAGAGAAAAGGGGTGGCAGCTGAGGAGCCCAAAGAGACGGTTGATTTCAAATCAAGAGTAGAGAAATTATCTTTGTTGCAGCAATGTGAGTGGACAGCAGCAAGACAAGAAAGCAGGTGTCAAAGGAGGAGATTCCAGGAACAAAGCTGTGAAAAGGACCTGCACTAGCAATGTATGTACAGGGGTGGATAGGAAAGGCTTTCTGCCACAGAGTCTTTGTATGGAGTGAGACTGTGAGATGCAAACAGAACTGGGAAGTGAGGATTTAAAGAAAAATCTCATCAGGTTACAGGAAAAAAAATGAGTGACTGCTGCTGTTCAGCAAAAGCACCCAAAGGGAGGGAGAGGGAGTAAGCAAGTATCCTGTCCACACACAGCCCGTGTTTTTCACTTTGCACCGTCTCTGCCATTGACAAGAGCAGGGTTTGTCTCCTCTGTTACTTGCCACTCACAAGATACTTGTGCCCCATTCGACATGCAGCGTTGTGTGATGCTTGGCACAATCTGTGTCTTCTTTAATAAACAAAGAAGACCTGAGCTGGAACAGATTAATGTGAATATACGTAAGCAGCAGTTAAGTTACAAATAATCGACGAAATAAAAATCACTCATTCTGCACTATGAAAGCTTAAATCTTTCAGATTACTTTTATATATAATCAAACGAGTACATCTTAATGCAGAATCATCTTGGTGTGAACAGAGCCTTAGTTGATATAAATATCCTCAGACAGTAATTAAACGGTATCTCTGCAAAGCCAAGTCTGATACCAGCATTTGGACTTGTGCTAATGCAGCTACCCCGCGAGGTGGGCGAGTTTGAAAGTCAGCAGTATCAAAAAATAGTTGAGAGTTTTCATTAACATTCTTCCTCCAAAAAAAAATATTCCTTGCTGAATTTATGTGTCTAATAATTCCCTTTTCTTTAATTGAGTTGATCTTTTTTTTTTGCTGCAGACAAGCTTCAAGTCTTTGTGACAACCTGCTTGAGAAATTGATTGGAGTTTTCCATGACAAATTTTAGCTTTAATTTCTGTCATTTCAGCTCAAGGGTGCCTGGGAGTTGTTGTGAGCATATTACTTTTAATTAAAGAAATGGGTTATTTCGATTCTCTTGCAGAATGTTCTTTCTTCAAACTGGAGACCAAAGCAGGAAAACTTTTACAGGTAAAATGAATTTCTGTTTACTTAAAAGTAGACACTACAGCACACAGTCTAAGTTATAGCAGTAATCAAACAGGAGTGCTAGAATACTCAACAGACATTTGATTTTGCAGCTTTTACGGGGTTAGCCATCAGCAACTAGAATCAGGCTGTATTTGAGACTCTACAAGAATGTGAAGCCTCATAATAATAATTTGCTGTTGTTCATGCAGTGAAATATCAACTGCAAGATGATTTTATGATAAAATTTTATGCAGGCTTTTCCTCCTTAACGAAGCTGCGTGAAGGAAATTTAAATTTAATTTTTTTTCAGTATTCCTTCTTTAAATCCACAGAAAAATGTGTTACACAGAGTGAAACATTTTGTCTAAAGGTAAGCCATGCCATCCTTTTAGGTCAACCAAGCAAATAAAAAGAGCGTGTATAACCACACTTTTAAGTTAGTATGAAATACTAAATGGGGAATACACATTTTACCAGGGCCAGGTCAAAACCATATTTCAAAGTCTGTGAATTTTTGGCTTCTCTAGGATTTCTCATCAGGGGAAGGACTTACATTTCGGCACAGCATTTCTGCCTGCAGAGCCTGTGATGTGAGCCTCTGCAAAAAACAGCCACCCAGCTGCCCTGTGGGAGGAAGGCACACATCCTCATCCCCAGCAACACTCTGCAGCATCAGCATCAGCCGCATCAGCTTTCCATGAAACACACCAGACAATCTTCATTAAACCACCCCAAAAAATTGCTTTTCAACTATTAAAATACTTCAGTGGAGGAGGACAGAGTGATCAATCTGAAACTTCACCCTGGCAGCAAACAACTTCATCCTTAGTGTGTAAGAAAAAAAACCTGGAGATCTTAGTCTGGCCCCGACAGCAAAGTAGCCTCCCAGGGGGACCAGTCAAAAGTTAATGTGAAGTTATGTTCCCACCTGGCCTCTGAAATGCAAATGATTGCATTAGCTTGAGATTAATTGCTGCAAGTTAATGTTCACTCGTGTAAAAACAAAATGGGAATTAATTCACAAGGAACTACAGGGACTATTTCCAGGTCTTTGCAGAGTCTTTTGGGTGACCCCGCCTTGGCAGCCAAGAGCATTTGTAAACTCTTACACTAACTTGGATGATGAATCACTGTCTCTGAGGAAGATGCAGCTCTTAACAAGTCACAAGCTGCCAGAGAAGCAGCATCTCCAGTCTTGTGACTCTTAACAGCGTGCAACTCTCTGTACAAGCTCAGGAAGAGCTACCCAACTCACTGGGAAGCATCTGCTGGTCATGTAGCCCCTGGTGATGGTTCAGAGATGAGATGGAAGCATCTCATAACCTTTGAGAAACAATCAACACAGCCTTGGTGCAAGCCAACAATCTCCCTAGCTTCCTCAATTCTACTTGCAGTACTTATGGTACAGTTCTGGTAGACTGTTTATCAAAACCGTTACAAGCAGGAAAACCCAGGGGAGCAGGGCAGATCAGCCTCTTCCACGCAGATACTCCTACAGCTGCAGTATTGCCTAACACAAGAATTGTTCTAGCCTAGTCGTTTGAATATAGGCAAAAATAATATTCATGAAAACAAAGGAGCTTCTCCAAATTCATATCCCGTTTCCCTATTGCTAGCTACAAGAACAATACACTGCAAATCCTGAAGTCACCTCTGTGCCCAGCTACACCCACTCAGACGTACAGTCTATTGATACCTGCATGTCAACCCTTAACATCTCCAATGGAGAGCAAAGCAGAGAGACTCGTATTCTCAAGTACAGGAGATGTTTTCCACTTGGTCCTGATGTGTGACCACAGAGGGATTGGTACCTGAAACAAGCGGAGGACTCACAATTCTTCCCATTTCCCCAAACTACTCTGAATGCTCTAAAACGCACGTGTGCATAAGATCTGCTAAACAAAATATCTTGGGCACCTCATAAAAGACACACTCTAAAATCTGAGCAGACACTTATGCAAGGAAAAGCTTGCCACAAAACGAGTTTCGGGATCAAATCTGAACCTAATTGAAACAAATGGCACCATATCTCTGTGACACTAGAAACTTCCCCTAAGCAAGCCACAAACACCCAAAGTGTCTGACACAGATGACAGCTCCTCTACAATTTACACTCAGCCATAACGAAATTTAACCAAGAGCTCATCTACCTGCTTCAGCTTTTGATCAAAAAAGAGAATTTGGGGGGTCAGTAAGGACAAGAGAAATACTAGAAATACTATGTGATCCCTCGATTTTATTCTTCATTCTCCATGGACAAGCTGGTGAGCCACTGGAAAGCAGCCCTAAGCAAAAGGGAAAAAAATAATAAAAAAAAGAAAAATCAGTTCTGGGCATTTTTCTGGAGCGTTGTTTTGTTTCTAAGTGCCTCTGGCAAAGCACAAACATTTGTGAGCAAGCTAGCCAAATAATTTATTGTTCACAGTGAATGCCAAGCTCCCACTAAGATTTGCAAGGTGTAAATGGAGTTTACAAAACACATTAGTATAGCTACCCAAGCCCTAGTATCTGATTTTAGAAGTGTGAATATTAACTTACAGTCAAATTAACTTCAGCGAAAAAACAGCTAAAAGCCAAGTACAGAGGCAGAGCTGTTACTCCTGCTGAGATCCAAGTCTCCCAGCCCAGGTCCTGACTCAGCTAAGTGCCTACATGCAGGCAAAAAGCCCAACACACTCAGCTGGAGCTGTCAGATGACTTCCCAAGCCGTGATTCACCGTCCTGTTTGTATGACCCACTCTATACCTGACCACAGGCTAAAGAAGAATATTAAATTAGCCTACATGAAGCAAGCCAGCTGAAGACTTCACTCTGTTTTACTTCTTAGGAGAAGCTGATAGCTAAATAAGTGAGAAGAAAAATAGTGAAGACTTAAGAAAACATGTTTTGATTTACAATGCGCCACTGCAGAGAAATGTTAATGACCTTCTCTCAAAAAAAGCAGCACGTGGTGTCATCTCAGACCCTTGAATCCTTCCTAGAGAAATTGCACTGAGGGTGTGACTAGCTGTCGAATGAGCTTCCTGCGCGGCGTGGTAAACCCCACGACCCAGCAGTCGTGAAGAGGGGTGGACCTTGTGTGCTGTGGCCTTTTAACATCCGCTTCATACTCCCCAAAGTGCCGTGCCAGAGACAGGACAATCCTGAATGTGCCAGGGCATGCATGGAGCAGCTATGAGCGCTGCAGAAATAAGGACAGTAGTGACAGTGACGATGGAGCAAGGGGCTGCAGTACAAAGCTTAATCAGGGACGGGCTGGTGGAAAGGAGAAGCCTAACTTCTAGCTTGATATTAAGGCAAAGGTAACGTGCCTCTCGTGTGTCAACACAGAAGAGGAGCTGCTCAGGACTGCAAGCAGAGATAAAAATGCAGTGCTTATGTACATAAACATGTCATTAACCGTGATGGAGACAAGCTGCTTTTGTTCAGATTTATGCTACTACCGCAAAAATGGGGAATTGCTTCCTCCTCAGCACTCCTTTGAAGAAAGAGAGGATATTTGTGCACAGTAGTTCGGGAGCCTGGTAAAACCATTTTAAAAAGAGAACCATGACAAAACAATGTTGCTCCACATACGAATCACCAAAAGAAAAACAAATTTTGTTGACATCCTCTAAATATTTGTAGGAAGAGCAATGTAGTATGGATGCCACTTATTGCAACTATGTAAATTTATATTGACTCCAAAGCTGTTCAAAAATCTTCAGCTGACCCAATAGATGATCCAATAAGCCTATTAAATACTAGAGAGATGCAAATTAATTTTGTCCATAGCAACAAAAAAAATTTAATTAAAAAAAAAAAAAAAAACCACCAACTAAGCCGAGCAGTTATTTCTCCAGTCCAGAAAGCTGCTGTAAAATGTTCAGAAAGACTTTAAAAGGACTTTTGCCTCATGGACAGACAGACTTTAGCTTGATCTTCTCAGGTATTTTCCTCTACCAGTTATATTCAATTCTTTTTGATTGCTGGCCCCTTTTTAATCAAATCTCCTATTTCTGCCTGATCTTCTGGTTTCTTCTTATACCACTTGTTCCGCATCCTTGCTCATTTTCCCCTAGACTCATGTCCTACTTTTTTTTCCTTCTCCCTCCTAAAATCTGCATTCCAGCTGCATTTCTTTCTCCTTTCCCTCTGCTTCCCCTTAGGGCAGCAGTGGGAGCACCAAAGAGCATCAGCCCATCACTGACTTCACCACCCAGCCAGGGTATCTGTCGCTGCAGTATTTCAGTGAATTTTAGCTTATAAAAATCTTAAAAATAAATTCTAGCTTGTAAAATTAACAAACTTGCTTTTTTTTTTTTTTTAGGAGTGATTGTTCAAATTTAGAATTTTGTTTTCAAAGAATTATCAAAAAAAAATTTCATATTTTTTGAAATATGGGTACATATGGTCTTTCTCCATCATCTAATGTCATATTTCTAAATACTGAAGCATACAGAATATTTAAATAATATTTTTGGTAGAATGGACAGAATACCCTGTTTTCCTAATTTAATATTCTGAAAGAGGTGAATTGTTTTAGCTGAGGCTTTCTAGAAAGAAAAAAAAATTTGGAGAGATGAAGAGCCACCATGAAAAGATTTGAGGTCTAAGCTATTCAGATCGGTATCTTCTAGTGGCATGTGTTGAACAAAGCGAAGGGCTTATCTCACCACCTGCTCTGTCCATAATAAATCGAAAGAGAAATGAAAAACAGCAGGAGAAAAGCTAGGAGTCTATTTGCAAATAATAAGGTTCATTAGCCAGTTAATTTCATAAAGAGAGTCCAGCAGTTTCGGTCTTTCCTGCAGCCATATTGGGCAGACAGGAAAGTTCTGGAGGTGTTTGTGCATTTGGAGAAAACTAAAGGAAGTTTGAGGAGACTATAATGCACTTTCTATAATTAATACACATTTTACAAGCTTATGCACAGCCTTTCACAAGACTTTTAAGCACTGGGGGTTTTATCTGGCGCTGTTCAGAGAATGGCAGGAAGCTGATAAAACACTCGGTGGAATTTGCCATTCATTTATCTGTCCTTCTGTGGCCTTCAGAATTTAAAATTTTTATTTTTGTTGGGTTTCAACAGTATAATTATGTATGAAAAGGTTTCCACTACCACGCAAACTTGCATTATGGCATATTAGAATTAAATGAGAGGAAAAAGCTTTTCATTATACAGTTTTCATTGTTATTCATTCATGCATTCACGTAACAATACTGACTAGGACTTCTGTGTACGTACTCAACAGTTTATCGCTTAGTGCTTCATCCACCAGCCAATGCCAATTAAAAGGAAAGAATAGTCCTTATTCCTGTTATTCTAAATAGCAGCTGATGAACTTCAAAGGTTCTGATTTTTATCAGAGCCCTTGTCAAACTTTCACATGCGCTTTTAAAAGCCTGTGCTCTCCGTACAAGCCTGGAAAAGCAGATTAGCCTAAACACGAGGCCAGTTTTATGCAGAAAGGAGAATGGTGCTAGTTTGTCGTGTCAGATCATACATATTCTGTAAGTGGACTACATGGCAACCAGTCCTGTGCAAGTGTTAGGAACTGAAAATTACACCTTACCATGTCAAAGTAAACCCCATTGTAACCACACAGGGTACAGAGCCATACGTGATATCATCTAAATTACATGCGGAATCAGGATTTTACAAGCTTATTTGTACAGCCTGTGAGCACCAGTGAAATGGAACAGTCTCATGCTGGTGTTTTCCATACCTAACTTGAGGACCGGAAACCAAATCTGAAGACCTTTGGACAAAACAGGACTTGTCTCCAATTTTGAACCAAAATAGAAAAGCATAGAAACTAGGTCTTGAAAGTAATCAACATCACAGCTGCTTAAAATTGTGGTAAAACTTGGGGGATCTATATTTAGCTTAACCATATATATGCATACTTACACCCCTGCTGTTTTTCAGATGGGTGATTTTAAGCTAAGTTCATTTTCCAGCCGTGGCTTTGAGGAGGCCAGAATTCACATCTCAATTCCTGAGACACACATAAAGGTCCGGGCTTCTCAGTTAATGCCCGCCTAACAGAAACATATATAGAAAGAAAAATCACCCCAAAACAAGTTTGCTGCTAAAAAAAATATTATGGAATAGGGCAGAAAAGAATTCCAGAGGACTGGACATTTTTCAGTGAAGCAATCCAGTCTCCGTGGCAGCCTTGCAAAGATTTGTGACCGTCCTTGTAACAGGCTTCATTGGTCATTTTGTCTTATGATAGGAATTACTCTTACCTTTCTAATTTCCTGTCTTTTTTACCGATCTTTCTGTTCACAGCACAGTTTTTCCAAAAAGCATAGTGAAGAATGACTGCATGTCAAAAATACAACAACTTGCCAGATTTAGGAGAAGCTCGGATACACAGTTATAAGCGGGAGGGAGACCTACCTCAGCATCATCGTTCGGCAACTCAGTCAAGATACAAACAACGGTAGGAATCAGGATAGAGCCTTATTTGCCAGTAAACAAAATAATCAGGGAAAATATCGGAGAAAGTAAATTTTGGTCCAAAGTAGTTGATGCTGGCGTTGTTACCTGGCCTGTGTCTGCCGAATCTGTAGGATAAGAAGGAAACAGGACGTTTAAGTTCTTACCAGTTTGCTCAAAATCAAGTGGATTGCCATCCTTGTTAAACTTCTCTGGAACATTTTGATCATTAAAATTCAGTAACATTATTAGCAAGGACATGATCTTATAAATCTTTGTTTTGTGTTATGTCAAGATCCCTTCTTACAGAAGACAAGGTTGATGCTTCTTATGACATTTTACTTTTTTATATTTATCTACTGACCTTACATTATCTGAAAGGACAGCATGAAATGTCCTAGGAAATTATAGATCCAACTTGATTATGCTGTGAGTTATTTCCTTTCTCCAGGGTATATATTACCCAGAGAAAGCAGAGGCCAACACAGGTCTCCACTTACTGCAGTTTTTGCCTGTCTCTTTACGAAGGGGTCGTTTGAACAGCATGCTGCGCTGGAATCCAATTTAAGGGCAAGATCATAGCTCAGATATATGGATGTGATTTTGTCAAATTTTCTTTGCTTTCCCCATTCTTCCTGCATCTCAGTACTAGATGTTGGACATCAAATTTAATGACATGATGAGAATTCAAAGAAAGGAGAACAGTTCTGGTTATTCTATCTGCTGCTCCAAGTTTTCATTTCTTTTTTCTTTTCAGGAAAGAAAATTTTTTTGGTCCAAAAAAAGTCCAAAATCCTTTGGATTTTTCTTGTTGTTTCCTTTGGAATTGTAAGCAGAGCTTTACCTGGGCTTTTCGCAATGACTCTGTTCATCACTGATCCCACTGTATCTTCTTAAGTGACATATTATTTACAATTCTTGTTAGTCTGAATTACTTGCTTCAGATATGAAAATCCCACTTCATTATTAATTTACTGTGGTAGCAGACAAGAGATCCTCTTGTGAATCCTTTCCCTTCATGCTAGTTGCCACAGGGAAGAAGGAGGAGTAGGGAGTGGTTCCCTTGAAGAAGTAAGAGCAGCAGAAGCAGCATGGAGCAAACTGGGAACTGACCATGACCCCATCCTCTGCCCACCCTGCGCCGTCTCCAGGGGAGGAGGTAGCAAAGCTGGGCCTGGGAAGAAGGGAGCAGTGGGGGGAAGATCTGTTTAAAATCCATTGTTTTTCTCGCTGTCCTTCTCTGATTGGATTGGTGAGTTAAGCGGTGATTTTGTTGTTTAAATTAAATTGATTTTTTTCCCCAAGTCGAGTCTGACTTTTGCCTGTGACCATAACCAGTGAAGTGAGCGCTCCCTGTCCTTTGACTCTGAGGCCGTTTGTTGTATTTTTTCCCACTAGAGTGAGAGAACAGCTGCATGGTGCTTGGTTGCCAGCTGGGTCTAAACCATGACATAGCTACCTCACAACTACACAAAAAGTCCCTCTCTTAAAGTTTGCAGACAACCCGTAAAGGAAAGTAGCATCCACCGAGGCTAGTCTATTTTACCCAGCTAGTCTCACAGGCTTCCTTTAAAACCAGTGTAAAGGTGCAGACTCTTCCAGGAGGTAATTCAGAACAAGAGCTAGGGGTCTTTGAGGCAACCTCCTCTCTGAATATCAAAAGTCACAGAAACAGGATCCACCTATGTCTTTACTCACACTTGGGTTACGTGAATAAAGTCTTGAGTATTTACTACCACACCCTTTTGCCCTTTTCTTACCATCCATCTTTTCTTCCTCAAAACCTACTTGTTTTTTCACACATATTTTTTCAAAGAAAAAATCCAGTAGGAGTAGAAAAACCAGGATGTTTCATGAAAACAAAGGAAGAGTCACAGGATCGTGCAAGTTGGATGGACTTCCACAAGCCACCTGCTTCAACCTTCTGCTCAGAGCAGACAAGCTTCAGTAAGGCTCTG
Source organism: Buceros rhinoceros silvestris (assembly GCF_000710305.1). Taxonomy (NCBI): domain Eukaryota; kingdom Metazoa; phylum Chordata; class Aves; order Bucerotiformes; family Bucerotidae; genus Buceros; species Buceros rhinoceros. The sequence continues at coordinate 22,108 of NW_010402925.1, read as the reverse complement.
GTATTGGTGGGAGTTGCTCTTCCCTTGGCAAGGAAGAGGTGAGCTAAAGACAGCTAAAGGTCAGACCGTCGGCTTCATTCAGGCCTCGGTGTCTTTCCTGCAGTTACTAGAAAATAGCAAGCGGGAAGAGATGCTAAAGAACTTTAATAAGGTTCTCTTCCACGATGATCAAATATTGTAAAGGGGCCACAAAAAAAAAAAAAAAAAGGGAACTTTCAAATAATTAAGAATTTTCAGATAATTAATTTCAGAGGATTATAAAATATTGGAAAGGGGCCACAAAAAAAAAAAAAAAAAGGGAACTTTCAAATAATTAAGAATTTTCAGATAATTAATTTCAGAGCACTGATACATTAAGTAGAAGTTACAATTCATGCTTGTGCAGAGCCCAAATGACACTCGTGCAGCGTACTTCAACATCTTATTAAAATTCTGAGAAGTTATGACAAATACACTGTTTGAACGAGAAAAGAGACTGACAAAAGTATTGTGTGATATAAAACCTGACTCAGCAGTGGGATTACCCACAGGCGTGATGTGAGCTGCATGCCAAAATCACTCAGGTGCTCACAGGACTACTTTACCTCACCTCAGCATAGACCTCTGGGTTTAAAGCAGGGATAATAAATCCATTTTCCTCTCTATCACCTAGTCAGTGACAGAACCATTTAGGTAGTCACATTGTGTTTTCCCTGGGAAAAAAACTAATTTTAAAAGCATCTGACTCCCCTCTCCTTCTTTGTGCCCCCCCTCCTTTCTAGCCACCCCAAACCACCATCAAACCACAATTCCCAGCTCTGGCAGAGCTGCTATTCCTAGGAATCATTTGTAAACCGCATTATTTCCTGAGTCAGATTAAAAATAACGTTAAAAAAGAGCATGGGAAGAGCAACAGCTGAAAAACTTAAGCCAGCTTCAAGACAGAAACTATGGAAGACAACCTGCATTTAGGATCATAAACCACTTCCCAGGGGAAGAAAAGGGGAGTTTCAGTGACCCAAATGTTTATATTATTCATACAGAAGAATTTAAATTCAATTATTAACTTTCTTGATTTCTAACAGGAGATTTTATTCAAAACGTGTGTGTTTCAAGATTTTATTCCTGAATTATTTTTTATCCTCATAAATTGAGTCCTAAATGAAGCAGTTAACTTCAGATGAAACAGACCTCATTCAAAGGATTTTTTTTCCCAACTTTTGAAATAATCTCATTTTGGCTTTGTTTATTTTTTATTGTCTTGAACTTGATTCTTGAATTCTGAGAAATTAATACAAAATAAAAAAAGAAATTATCTACGAAACTCTGGCTGGGCTTTGTGGATGCTATATATATAACCAGACAAACATCCTCCTAGCACATTATGATCTTTTTCTACTAGTATTCTTTTTCCGTTACCAGAAAATATGAATAGCAGTAAGATTTGGAAACATTAAAAAATAACTGGAGGGGTAGCGATAATAAAGAAGTGTCATGGTTATCCTAAAAACTTAGTATGTGTAGAAGTTAAAGGAATTAGACACAATTTTTCATATAATTCGTTTCATAATCTCCTATAATTTCAGGTATCATAAAAAAAATTGAAGGAAGAAGAAAACAAAACCCAGAAATTATATTACAAATGTACTGCTTAGTTATCGTAACGCAATCCTCTATCTTGCAACGCTAAAGGGAATATTCCCATGTATATTCACCTACTACCAAAGTATTTGCTAAAAAAATGGCTGTTAGGAGAAAAAAAACCACATTTTTTTTAAAAAAAGCTGTGCCTTTGCAAGCTAAGCAGAGCGTAATTGCCTCTGCTCTATTGCTGAAAAGTATTTCCAACCTTGCAGCATCGCTCCTTTTGTCATGAGGCAGCAGAGTTTCTTTCATACTCCCGAAATTTTTCACTCCCCCTCCTTAACAGGTTTCGCCTTCTCAAGAGCTGCAAAGAAGTAACACAGCCACTTGCTGCGGGAGAACACGTGAAAACCAGACCCGGTCCTAGAAAAGGATAGAGAGGAACATGAGTAAACAGCACTAAGCGTGCAATCGTCTTAAACAAGCGGGTAAACAAGCTCAGAGAATTAGCAGCTTGGCAACAGTGTGTGTTGTGCTGCTGGAACTATCCCGTAACGAATTACAATGGTTAGTACCACCAGACAAAGTGGCTGGGGTTCACAGAAAATTTTGCCAGCCTTCTGTCATTAATCTTACCTGGGGTTATTACTAGCACTGTCACTTGGAGCTTGGGTAGCTAAACCCCTTAACGTGCAATCTGACCAGGCTGCGGAGCGTTCGTTTCCCAGAGCCGGACACACGGACCGAGGGTGCCGTGCGTACCGTGTCTCACGCAGGTTTGCTTAGAGAGAAAGCTGGGGAGACTGAGAGCTGTGAGTGCCCTAGCATGTAACTTCAGATTTAATACTCACCAGGTAGAGTGTTTTCTAACCATCACGTGTGTAACTGGGCTGCTCAGTCAAACACTTGGGTAAAAATACGAATGTTCTCACGTGCCAGCATAAATAATTGCTTCTAAGCATTTTACTGTTAGAATCACATCTTTTATTTGTATGTAGCATAATAATTCTATAAAGCACTTTGTATATTATTCTGAATTATTTCCATACCCTCTTTCACAAACTTCATAACCACTAAATGTCCTACAAGACAAAGCAAACGATTTTTTGTCCCTAAGGTAAAAACACGCTTTTCTTTTCGCTTTGCAGGCAGTA
>NW_010402925.1:0-19195 GCF_000710305.1 Buceros rhinoceros silvestris | reverse complement strand
CTGCTGCCTGATCAGTTGTTGATAATTCAGAAAACAAATTATCTGTTTCGTAATATTAAGCCTCACAAAGCATGGAGACAAGCACTGGGAGGGTCTCCAGCGATGAGGAGAAGTGAGGTATGCACTGCCATGATCTGCCCGTGGGACTGGACACTCTCCTCCTGCCTTAAGCAGGACATTTCTTTTCCGTCTGCTGCCTGAGCAGTTGTTGATAATTCAGAAAACAAATTATCTGTTTCGTAATATTAAGCCTCACAAAGCATGGAGACAAGCACTGGGAGGGTCTCCAGCGATGAGGAGGAGAAGTGAGGTATGCACTGCCATGGTCTGCCCGTGGGACTGGACACTCTCCTCCTGCCTTAAGCCCAGTGGAGGCACCTGAACCACCCCACTCTAACACAAACAGTTAAAAGAAACTGAATTAATTGCATCTTTAAGTGACAATAACTAAAAAGAGAGAGTGACAGCTTTGGGACACATATCAGTATAAGCACCCTTGAGATTTACGTTTGGTAAAGTGAGTCCTTTGCCCTCGTCTCCCTGCCTCAGTTACAGGCACTGAGGGTTCTTGTTCCCACCTTTAAGACTCAGTTGTCTCTTAAACATGTGTATACATGCACAGGATGTTCATAGCGTTATATTCTCTATCCATCTCTCTCAGTCTCTCTCCCTACACTTTTACACACGTACCCAAACAAACACAGTAGTAAAAAAGAAACAGAAAACACACCAAAAAAGAATAAATCCCAGAATTTCCCTTGCACAAATACATACAGGGACATGGGTGGGTTTGCCACAGATGTATCTACCTATTTTTTTGGCTGGTAAATGACTTATTTTTGTCATCTGTAGAAGGCAGATAAGTCAAAGTATAGAGTCCACTGTGAAAATAATTAAGCGCTCACAGTCTGAAGTGTGAGACATAGGCCAGCAATTTGTCCTAAATATAAAGATGTGAAAACAATACAGTGACTTTGGTAAAACAAATGGTAGAGATTGATCTAGACAGAGATTTTGAGACATAAATCCTGCATAACATCAAATATTCAAATTCAGATTTTCTTTCAAAGCAGGCAATAGAACCCATGACTTTGAAAGCATTTGGGATTATTTGAATTAATTCAGGTTTGACCACCAACTCTTACATGTTTTATCTAGGTAGTAATTTGTTACATTGAATTATAAATTGAACTTTCAAACACAGTGAAATTTATGTGTTTGATTGTGTGTTACAGTACAGGCAAATATGGTGAAATACTTAAGAAGTTGGATTTGCCAACTGCCTTGAGACATGGGTTCCCACAGAGCTGGAAAGGTAAAGCTCACCCTCATTTCTCTGCCTGAGGGATCAGCTACAGAGGGATTATCTGGAGCCCTCTACTCACTCATGATTTCTGTAGATACAAGAAAAATGCCAATCTAGGATCTGAGAATGTCATTATTCTCCCACCATCCCACCCACTTCAGACTCATATATATAAAGTGCCTCTTACAGCTCGTGTTCTTCTGTAGCATCAGAAATGAGCTGTTTCTCAGGAGACAGAACAGGACTTGTTCCCTCTCCCAGTGAGCAGGAGCCCTCTCAGTTCATGGAGCACAACTATCCAGCAAAGCCCCTCTTTCCTCCTTCTCCGTTGTGTTTCAACCCTACCTTACCCTTCTCCTCCTGCTACCTTAGTTTCGACAGTAAGTTAAACTCTACATGGAGGGTTAGTTAAGTCCTGTTGCTGAAACCAGACAGTAGGACCTGTTTGGAAAAGTTTGTGCCATTCCCTGGCTCTATAATGGTGACAAATATTGCCCGCTCAGTTTTGTCCAAAGTATACCATGCTGTGTTAAACTTCCACTTTTCTCTTTCGTGAAGTACAATACCACTGAACTAACATTTAGTTTAGTTCTCCTTGGAAGTCAGAAGAGGGACAATAACCATTCTTCAGCCTAAAAGTTTTTAAAGGCATCATTGTCATTTGATTTCTAAACTAAGAGTTTTTCATCATACGACTGCGCACCCTGTTCCTTCCACCACGATTGAATCCAAACATTTTACTAACCTTAAGTGAAGTTAACAAGCTTTCTGGTCTGGACTGCTCTCATCCTGCAGGCAGCAGAAAAATTATTCTTCTTAATTCCTAACCTCCTGCTTCTTACTTTTCACTCCTATTCAAAAAAAAAAAAGCAAACTAAATTTGTTTAGATTTCAATTGCAAAGAGACAAGTACAGGTAGAAAAATCATAAAGATGCTAAACTGGTTTTGCTGCTCTAGACCATGTTTTCTTGTCCAGAGGTAACTGCTGCTCTTCTTATTGCTATTTGCAGTAGTATTAGGCATATTCATAAATTATGTGAGAAAGAGGGTAGCGATGCAATGAGAGAGTTCGCCGATATTATAAGACTATGGCAAGCACTATGCACTATGCAATAAAATTGTAGGTGAAATTCAACAGAGATAAACACAAAGCTATGAGTCTATGGAAAAATACATCATAACTTCACACATACAATGAAGGACTCTAAGATACCTTCAGGACTGAGATCTCCAGGCTGGGAAAGACAGTTCCATAAAAATACTGTCAACACGATCAGTAGTAGCAGAAAATGGGTTAAATATGAGGAATAACTAGAAAGGCAATAAAAAAAAACAAAAGAGAAGCTAGACAATCACCTTCCGTATCCGTGACTTGCCCACACTTTGAATAGTGTGAGTTGTTCTGATCCTCTCATCTCAGAAAAGGTCCAGCTGAACTGGGAAAGGTCTGAAAGCAGCAAGAGTGATGAAAGACGGCTTTGCAATAAGGAATAAGGAACAGCTGCTTAATGTAGGATTCTTCAGCCTGGAACAGAGACAAAGTCTTTTACAGAAGAGGTCTGCAGTGCCAGGAGTGGCATGGAGAGAGTGAGCACGGATTGGCCACTCAGTGTCTCTCCTTGTACAAGAACCAAGAACCATCTCAAAGCTGGAAGGAGCCACAGAATCATACAATCATTTTAGTTGGAAGAGACCTCTAAGATGAAGTTCAACCATTAACCTGGCACTGTCAAGCCACAATTAAATCATGTCCCTAAAAACCACATCTACACGTCCTTTAAATAACCTCCTTTAATAACATGTTCTTTAAATAAAACCTCCAGGGATGGTGACTCAACCAATTCCCGGGCAGCCTGTTCCAGTGCTTGACAACTCTTTTTACAAAGAAATTTTTCCTAATATCCAACCTAAACCTCCCCTCGTGCAACTGGATGCTATTTCCTCTTGTATTATTGATTGTTACTAGGGAGAAGAGACTGACCCTCACCTCACTACAACCTCCTTTCAGGTAGTTGTAGAAAGCGATAAGGTCTCCCCTCAGACTCCTTTTCTCCAACTAAACTTTCCCAGTTTCCTCAGCTGCTCCTCCAGACTTGCTCTCCAGACCCTTCACCAGCTTTGTTGCCCTTCTCTGGACGTGCTCCAGAACCTCAATGTTCTTCTTGGAGTGAGAGGCCCAAAACTGGACACAGGACTCAAGGTGTGGCCTCAACAGCACCAAGTTCAGAGGGACAATCCCTTCCCTCCTCCTGCTGGCCACAGGATTGCTGATACAAGCCAGGATGTCGTTGGTCTTCTTGGCCACCTGGGCACACTGCTGGCTCACATTCAGCCGGATGTCCACCAGCACCCCCAGGTCCTTTTCTGCTGGGCAGCTTCCAGCCACTCCTCCCTAAGCCTGTAGCATTGCAGGGGCTTGTTGTTAGCCAAGTGCAGGACAAAAAAAAGTATTGTGCAAATTTCTTGTTGTAAACTGTATAAAATCCTACAGCTCCTCTGAAGAGACGTGCTGGCTTTGGAAACTATCACCTGGCACCCCTTTGTGTACAGAACTACATTAAAGGTTGGAAGGTGGATCTCACCTCTGTGTACTCATTGGGTCCCGCGCACCGGGCACCGTGACTGAGGGACAACACTTGTGTTTAACATAGAAACAGCCACAGTAAAAGAAATAAAGTTACTTAATGGGACCCTATCTTTAAAAAAAATTCAAGCTGCTTAAAAACAAATTATTTTAGTCAATAATTATATTGTGTTACATGTAAGGGAAAAGAAGTTGTCCAAATTGATACCCTTAATGATTAGACACAGAAAAACATGAACAACTTTTTTAAAAAAAAAATATTAAATGGTTTATCTATAATTTTATATATAATATTTAAAAATTAAGTGGTTTATTTATTAGTTCGATGTTTCCTGTGGCAGAGGAACACAATTACAACCTCCTGCCAATATTTATAGTAAAATGAGAACCCTGACAAAGTATATATGTAGGAGTTACCAGTAGGCACCCTAATAGAGATAAAAACCACAGAGAAATGAAAAGTATGGACATTACATTGCACAGGGGAAAGAAAGACAGAATAGCTGCATTTCTTTGACATTTGCTTTAGTTCAAGACTGGAACAATCATGTTTCATTTACACAGGTGTTGACAGAAAGCATATTTTCCACTTGCTTTTGCAAGCGTTCACGCTGGCATACCACGGGCTTCACAAGTCTCATTCTTTCAAGTCCTTCTCTGCACCCAACCAAGCAGGAAACAGAAAAACTTCCTCTAAATTTGTAAAGGGTCACAGACGCATGAGAGTATTCAGAGGTCTTGGTTTTCTATGGCCACTGCAAAATCTTTTCCAGTCATAACAACAGAGAAACTGATGCTCACAAAACAGTAGGCAGCAGCTTTGCCTGGCAGAAGCCAGCAGCTGTCTGACACCTGCCTGTGCTCAGCCCTGGCAGCTAATTCTGTCACATGCATTACTCACTGTGAGCTACTACCAACTAATTTCATTATGTCATCAGTGACTAAGTTCTGCCACCAGACACACTTTAAACAAGGCTTGCTTAGAAACAGTTCCCTTTGCAATTGAATTGGGAAGAATACCTGATAGATTGGAGTACAATAGCTGTCACAAGCAGTTAAGGCAGTGGCCCATCTGGGTCAGTGTCCTGACAGTAACTGTTCCCCAGGGCAGAAATTTATCTCCATCATCGTAAATTAGTTTGGTTTAAGTTACAGAGTTTAAATGTCTAAGGCAGCAAGAATTCTGGATGCCTTAAGAGCATGAACCAGGATCTCTGCAGAGGCAAGTTGGCGAGCCCGCGTACATCACATCACTAACACGAAGTAAGCTTTAACGGTGCTTTTTCACAACATTGTTATTATCAATGTAGTAACTCCAGTAGATCTCAAATAGAGCTGGAATCTTGTTGTCCTAATGCTATACAATCTTTTTGGGAAGGCACTCTACACCCAGGAGCTCTTACATCGTAAATTGGTTAGAAAGACAAGGGAAAGGAGGGTGGCAGAATGCCAGATTCTTGTCTGGAAGCACTTAAGATTTCACCAAAAAAAAAAAAAAATCGCAATAAAATAAATTCATTCACTCAGTACGATGTCAGAGGTTGAATGTTCCTAAGCAAATTTTTTTGCACTCTGGACTACAAGGTAACAATTTATACTACTCATTTTTATTGATTTTTAAACTTTGCTCCTTAAGATCTTGTTGTGACAATCAAAAAATCCTAATTCTTTAATATACACAGATCAAGTAGCCTTTAATAATATCACTGCTTTATCAGAATGAACTGGATCAGTAAACACTGGTGATTTTTAAATTTACTAAGCAATATCTCTGTGAAGAACTTTTCCCAGTACATCATACCAGGAGACTGTTTCACTTCTGCTGAAGGGTTTTCACAAGCACACGTGATTCAAAACCTATAGGCACTTCTGCCTTAACACAAGATTGTTGAATGAGGGCAAAACACGGCAGCAGAAAAGGAGCAATTTATCCTAACACCCTCCTTGATGCAAGGCGAGCGAGTGGAAGGAAAAACTCCAAATGTCTGCCATGAATGACCAACACCAGCCCACGGAGGTTCTGGAGATAGAAATATACATCAGAGAGAGTCTTAAATAACATTTTATTGCATTTAGAGAGCAGATTTGAGATTCAGAGAGGTGGAGATAAAAGCCAGCAATTTGCAATGCAGTTCCAAGTAAAAAAAAAAAAAAACAAAAACCACTGAGATGGATAAAAAGTGCTCCCATTTAGCTTTTGAATGGTAATTGGCAAGGAGTATTTATTTCAATTTAATTGTAATGGTCAACGCTCAAAAAACACAGCAACCTTTGTTTACCACTTATTGAAGAAGGTTATTATGAGAGTTGAGATCTTCCTCCAGAGTTAAAAATGGTGAATTGGTTCAGAGTATTTTGTCTTAAGTCACACCAATGTGTCTTCCATCTGTGAATGTTCCCATATTTGAATGTTTCCTCAACAAATGCTTTATGTAAGTAATTACTCTTTCAGTCTGGTGTGTCTCACTAAGAGGCCAGTTGTGTTTCTTATTATGCTACCCAGCTTTTACCCAAACAGGGTTCCCTCCACTCGATGAAGAGTGGCAGGTGCCCCTGGAGGACAATTACTCATCTATCTCACATAGACTAACTTGGGACACAACGGTTCATCCTCAGGAGGTGTCTCTCTCCACTGCTATGGAGGGAGCCTGGATGACAAGAGGAAAAACTTCTTTTCTTTGAGGGTGACTGAGCACTGGAACAGGTTGCTCGCAGAGGTTCTGGAGTCTCCTCCTCTGGAGACATTCAAAACCTGCCTGCACACAGTCCTGTGCAGCCTGCTCTATTTACACCTGCTTTAGCAGGGGGGTTGGATGAGATGATCTCCAGAGGTCCCTTCCAACCCCCACCATCCTGTGATTCTGTGATTCAGTGACTAAGACTAAATAGAACCATAGTAGACTCATCTTCCACTAGATCGGGTTGCGCAAAGCACGATCCAACCTGGCCTTGAAGACTTCCAAGGATGGGGGATACATAAATTCTCTGGGCAATCTGTTTCAGTGTCTCACCACCCTCATTGTAATAAACTTCTTCCTTCTGTCCAATCTAAGTCTACCCTCTTTCAGTACAAAAGTCCCTTGTCCTGTCACTACAGGCCCTGGTAAGAAGTCTGTCCCCATCTTTCTTACAAGGCCCCTTTAAGAGCCTTCTTTTCTCCAGACTGAACAATCCCAACTCTCTCAGCCTGTCCCCAGAGGGTAAGCGTTCCAGCACTCTGATGATTTTCACGGCCCTCCTCTGGATCCACTCTAACAGGTCCATGTCATTCTTGTACTAGGAACTCCAGAGCTAGATCCAGAACTCCAGGTGCGGGTCAGGAGACAACAGAGTGGAGGGGAGTGGAGATCACAACCACATTGAACAACTAATTTCCAATCTTTCATCCACCCTCAAGTCCTTCTCTGTGTGACTTTTATGTGGCTAAAATCAAAGTTAAAGCAATCCCATCTTACTCAGCTCTTCTTAACAATCCTCCTGTTACAGGCAAACATTCGGGTCCTGTACTACTGTTACTGACCAGCAGCGTTATTCAGGCACACGCAAGTCATCAAAGTAATAAAATGTTGCATGGGATGGGAGTCTCATGCAGAAATTTTGGGGTTCCAGGGAGGCAGAAATAGCCCTGGATGTTATTTTGTTTGCGTACTAATGTCATAGCACAATGAGATGCGGGTGGGGCATGCTCAGGGAAGCACATGCTCACTTTAATTGTGAACGTGAAGACACAAGATTACCACGCTCGCTAGCCAAACAAGGTGAAGCGTACCCTTTCTTCACTGCCACTCATACCCGCAGACACGCAGGTGCTATAAACACATCTCCCAGTCACTCCTCATGGCAACACAACACAATCCTCCTCAGAAGGAAATTACCATGTTGCTCAGGTTCACATTCTTTCTGCCACTATGGTTAAAGCAGAAAGAAATTCAATACAGCTAAATGTAATTTTATTGCCATTCTTGTAATTTTACTGGCTTAATAAAGCATGCAGAATATGAGAGTGGCTGAATATAAATTTATTATTTATTTTTTTTAAAAAAAGCAGACTCCAAAGATGCATTCTCCCTGGGTTATTCCTCCATGACAGTCCCAAGCTCTAAATTGGTATTGAACATCTCATACTGTTTGTTTGGCTTTGGCAAAGGATTATCATACCTACACATCTGTGTACTTCGTTAGCAGCTTTTTCCAGGGATGAGTGGAAACATGAAAATCATCTGATGTGCAAAGTAATCCAGGGCATACCCTATGTCTCATCAAATGACGCTGCATGAGATTATAAATTCAGTCACAGTTAAGTGTGAAGGAGTTCATCTGCATTTTTAAATGCTACCCCAATTTTTAAGATCCTGAAAACAAGGAACAAATGCTGAATATATACACGCCAATGCAAGAAACCTAACAGCAAAGTACAAAACCAAGATGTAGAAAAGAACTGTGGCAGCACAACGCTAAGGAAAATTAGAGAGGCACTGCCCATAGAAGGGCTCCTCTGACAAATCCTCTGTGCTAGGTGTTGTGCGCAGGCATTACCTAGCGTCTTCCTGACTCAAGCAACAAAACAGAGCTGTGACATTCGCTGAATAAAGTCCATGCCCTACTTGCTATTTTCTCTCTCTCCACCTGATCGAGGCAGTGCTTTTTCAAACATTCAGACAAACATTCATCAGGTCCAATCTTGATTTATTCAAATACATCCAGAGCTGTGGCAGATGCTTAAACAAATAAGCTGTGCACGTTCAAAGACTGCAACCGAAGATGGCACTCGGTTTTCTTAGTCTTTTTACCCTGAGTTATGCAGTGATGAAAATAACTGAACCAGTTCAAAATGCTGGTGATAAAATGCTCAAAAATAAAGATTCAGCTCACACAGAAAGGCTACAATAGCTCCAGGTTCGCCATTTCAAGAGAAACAGTAAGATTTCCTTTCTTGTTTTGCCACAGAAAGACATTAGTGACATTTAGAAAAATGATCATTCCTGAACAAGGCAGTTATGTTACAATACAGTTTACAATGCTGAGATTTATTTTGGCTTAAGGCGAAGTTAAGATTAAAGAGATGGTGCCACTAAGACTACAAAGGCTCATAAAACACTAAGCTATTACCATGACCTTAATATAGAACTTAGGATTCGAGACATCTGTGGTTGTAATAGTCTTATGTTCATTTTAAAATCAGCTACAGTTTGTGACAGTCCCCTTTCAGTTCTGATCTATACCACCCTGAACTTTAGCTGCAGAACGTATTTTTTATTTCTTTACTAGCTGCAAAATTCACAAGGTCCAAAGGTGAGAAGCATCAAGTCCCTGAGAGATCCAAGAAGCCACTGCAGTATTATCCAGGCGGTCCTCTTGTGCTGCTTTTTTTGTTGTAGAGGTCAATTTACAACATAATAGAAAACAGAATTGCTACAATTTCAAGCTTGCCATGCAGAACTATGTTTGCAGTGTGTTGAAGACTGAGACAAATTTTCACACCACAACCTTGCAGTGATTAATAAGGAAGATCGTGGTCTCTGATTGTCAATACGTGTTGCTCTCACGAAATATCAAATCAGCTTTTCCTTGAGGATGGAGAGAGCGAAATAAGATTGCCTGTGGATGCTCTTGGTTTCAAGTCTATAAAAAGCATTGTGTTAGAAAACTTTTGCACCTTCTGTTTGAAGGCCACCCTCAGTCTGACAATTACTCAGCTGTAATGATTTGAATGTTCCAGTCAGAACCCTGGATTTGCCTGTATTCCCACAAAAGTAAGGATTGATTTTGTGAGGCGAAACTGCACAAGCAAAAGATAGGTCAGGCTTCTGAAAGGAAGGAAAAAAGAAAAAAAAAGGTGCAAATTTTAAGTAATGCAAATACAATCAACAACAAAAGCTTGGTGAAAAACAAACACTTGCTGGCCCCTGGTCAGCTTCCCCCCCTGGAGAGAAGGGACAGGAGTACACCAGTCTGGAAAACCTGCGACATCAGGACCAACGGATATTTACTCCTAGTTCTTTTCTTCTGACAGGCAAGTAGTGGAAGCATTCACATATATCTGAAATGCAAACCATGGGTGGCAAGCAAAAAGACAATGTGAAAGCCCTCAGTCATAAGATTTGGGATTCTAACCACAGTTACAAGGAATAGGAATTTTGTTAGAGGGTTTTTGTTTGTTCAAGAGAAATTACGAAAGCTACTAACAGAATTCCATCCCCTATAGAAATATAGGCGTATTTATACCCTTAAGCTAATACGTACGAAGCAGATGTTTCCGTTGGGAATAGGAGACATTATAGTAAAGGTTTCCCAGAAGCATGCTGCTGGAAAAAAAGAGGCTCCTGAATCCAGCACCACCTAACACCTTGTCTCTCTGGCTAGGATTTCCTGATGACAGGACTCATTTTCTCTGACTTCCTCCCTTGTCCCATTGCTAGCATGACTGTGCTTTAGTATGGCCTCTTAATGTGTTGCCCCTTCACAAATACCATCTTTGCAGGGTAATGCAGCGGATCTTCAACTCAAGGGTAACTTCTCCGTGCTAAAATCTAATTAGGAGGCCAAACCTTTTCAAAATATAGCCAGTGCATGTCTCTGGGGTCCACAGCCACAGCTTCCACCTGGGCGAGCAGTATGTCAAGTCTCACACGGGAAGGAACACCCATGAGAAAGAGATCTGGACCATATTTTTTATTCAGCTTCAAAAACCAGCAAGTTTTCAAAAGTAGGAGGAAATAACTCATCCAAGTGCTTGTTCTTCTACAGATACATTTGCCAAATATGAGTTAGAACAAAACACTGTTTCCTCACTCGAGTGGCCAAGTCCAGTTTTGCCTCTTTCTGGTTTTCCCTTTTTATTTATGCCATCTTTTATTTCCCTAACCCTCTCTCCCACTCTATTTGCTGCAATGCGTACTTTCACATAGGAGTGAAAAATGGAAGCAATCAAAGGGTCATCCAAGGATCAAAAACCTTAAGCTGTTGTTTTCAAGTTTTATTTATGTTTATGAAACTTTCGCAAGTCATTTCATTATTTTTCTGCTTACCCACCCTGTCAAACACCTCTTTGGTGGATAATAAAATAATTCAAATAACAGAAAAACAGACACCTGATCCAATTTCTCTTGGCAGGTAAGCAAGAGAGAGAAATACCAGATAATTATGAAAAAAAGAAAAAAAAAGGTAATATTGCACATCCACAAGTATTTTGTAAACCCAAAGACCTTGCTATCTAATGATCTCTTTTCCTTCTAGGTAATCCCAGCCTTCAGAAAACTACGTGATGTATACGTATCTGAGCATAAAATCCTATCCTCTGCGTGCCTCTGAGTACCTATCCATATAAGCCACCGCAGCTGATCAAATTTGAAAGTCTTGGTTTTTAAGTGGCCTATAAAGAACAAAGATGGAAAGTGTCAAAACTGATATCAGGAAATATTCTTCACAAAGGAAGGTGGGGGGAGTGGCTCTGCCTGGTTATGATGTTATGAATAAAAGATTAATAGATGAGTTTCAGTATCTTTTGAGAGTTTATTAGCAGTCTGATATCTGGGACTATTCATTTATAGTTGCTTCACTGTTTCATGCAAACAAAGATCATTTTTAATAAAAATGAATCTGCCTGATCTCCTCCAATCACTTTGCCTGATTGGTAGTATGCATTTTTCCACCCTTGCCTCATGGTTCTGTTTCTGTTCTCTGGCTGAAAACTGTGTTGTCTTAATAAGCAGAGTGACAACATGTTTGAAGAGGTGGACTTTGGTCTCTGAAAGGACCCAAGTATCTCTGTAAACCTGCTGACTTCTCTCAGATTCGGGTTGCACCTCTTGACCTAGGCTATGCTCTGTAGATCATAATTAGGCTAATGAGGTTGCATGCACCGTTTTATTTCCATCACGGTTGCATAATTCATGGAAGGGAGGATCAGGCTGTGCAGCTCCAGCCTAAGAACACCTGACTAGACAGATTACTTACCTCTTTTCAAAGGCACCTGGAAAAAGGGAGCATCACATGTGGTGTTTCTCCATTTTTCCCCCCTGAGCCACCGGCAGAGCACAGCCCCCAGGGGCAATAGGGATGCTTGCACAGCGGCTCCCAGCCGTGGCCCCTTGCAGGGTAAGCATTTTGCACCTTGCTGAAGGGAGCAGTGCTGCCAGCATCTCTCAAGCACATCTGCTAATTCTGTTGGCCTCTAATTAACATCTCCATCAGCATTCACCCAAATCGCTGCTATAAGCAAATTGAGAAGCACATTGGAGGGAAATGTGTACTCCTGCTTGGGCCGATCAGAGACTGTGGAATATTGAAAAGAATCCTGCTCCTTTCATCTGCATGTCTGAGTAGTACAGTTACTACAGAGCTTGAGAGAGAAAAGCAATTTTTTTTCTGCTCTCAGCAGCTCTTCAGCCTTGATTCTTTCAATGCCCAAGTCTGATAAAACTCTTGAGACGATTATATCATGTTAGTATCTAAGAAGCGTTGTCTTTTTAGTCCATTGTACTATGTCTGGGGAAACAAAACACCATGAAATCTGCACAATGGTATCAAACTGATTACAGCCTTCGAAACTCCACAGCATACTCTTGGCATTTGCCTGCATTTCACCAATACAAAGATTAGGCTTTGGCTGTATATCCCTAATCTCCACTCTTTGAACCACCGCTGTAATTAGCTGTCCAAAAGGTGTGGACTTTCACACATTAGCATTTTCCAAAGCTTTATAGTCATTTTATAGGCTGCCGTTTGGGTAAACAGATTGATTTTGAATTTTGTAGCACACCAGCTGCACTCCATTCGGGATAACTGAAAGACAAGACAAAACGTGACTTCAGCTTCTGCTGAAACAACAGGAAAACTGCCTGTGTGTTAGATCACAGCAAACTTCAGCTATACCGAGTTTGTAACAAACACAAGGGCAGGGGATTCAAGCAAGCGCAGCTCTTCACCTACAGTTAAAGCAGCATGTGGTTTTGCCTCCGTTTGGCTTGAACAGAAGGTGGCTGACTGAGCAGCAGCCTTCAAGCCACTCACACAAGAAGTTCCGTGGTTTGCCAGTCTGCTAATATTGTCTATAGAATCTTAAGGCTACATCACCTTAACTGGAGTGCGCAAGACAAAGACAGGCAGGAGGCTGGACTGAAAGCAAAGGAACAATCTTCTTCCATTTCTAAACAGAGAAACTGAACTTTCACCAAGATGGTCATAAGTACGTGGGTTTGTGTCTGAATATTCATTGTCATCATCACCGGTTTTTCAGCTCCTAAGGGAGTTAAACTTCTAACTATGATACTAATGATAACACTTATTCAGAGCTCTATAGTACCAGGAACTCAGCAAGATTTTAATAATCTTGCCAAACTTCTATTTCCACTATCACCACACAAACACGAATTCAGGCAGTGGAGCAATCGTGTTTACACCATCAGCTTTCTGTCTCTTCCTCCCCTCCAAGAACTGACAGCTGGGAGGCAAAAGAAAGAAGTTATTTATTTTAAAAAGAGTTCTTAATCAGAGTAAATCACCAAGTTGATTTTTTCTCATTCAGAAATTCCCCATCTCAAGATAAGGTTTGTCAATATTTCAGAAATTATGGTATTGTTGCTCTATGATTACAGTCACTGAGGGAACAGAATAAAGAAATGCAGTTGTGTGTCAACTGTGAAACAGAAAAATGTTAAGCAAAGAGTTTTGGAGTTTGAAATTATCCCAGAAAAAGCATGGCATACCGCAAGAATCAATTGCTTTATTAAAAAAAAAGAAATACGAGAAATGCAGGCCAGCTAACCTGATCATCGCCAAATCCTCTAGCAATTCAGCCATCTAACCTCACCTTAAAAGAAAAACAAGTTTGTGTGACAGAGAGATGAGAAATTTTGCTGGATTTTTTCCCTGAAAAGGAGTATGGGGTTTTTAATGACATAATATTGATCTTTCACCCAGTAGCAATATCCAAAATATCTTTGAGAACACCATAATTACACTGATTTGTGAACACTCGAGCTTTCTAAAGAACAGACTTTGGGCTTGTAAGCTGACTTTTTCCATCCTGATGACGGATTTGGGATGCTCATTCACTGATTTTACAAAATATCAGGAGAGCATCATTCTTGTGAAGCTACAGCACGGAAGTTGTGTTCAGCTGTGTAATTACAAGCAATGATTATTCTGGAAACAATCAATTAATTGTTCAAGTGTTCTAACTTCTAACTACGCATCAGTAACGAGGCACCGAAGGTGATTCTTGAGTATCCAGTGCAACCTCAGGGGAAACACTACCTGAGAACAAGGCTGCATCATAGACCTCCACGGCAGTTAGCGTCATGCACCTAAATATTAAGCAGTCCAAGTCCTCATTGCCTATATTCTTACCTCTGACAGAAAGGGCTGACTTTAGTCAGGCAAGTCATAGATGAGTTTGAAAATCTGCTCACTCTCAACATCCACCATCATTTGGACTTCAGGCTCCTGATTTTTATATATTCATTAATCTCGAAAATATTGAGAACCTTCACAGCTTTCTAATGAAATTAATTCAGGCTATACATCAGTCACAATAAGAGTCTTACGCAACTTTCAGTATGTCAAATTTCTCAATGGCTGTTAATATAGGAGTAAATAATGCAGTAAGTGTACTTCTAAACATCCTAAAACCTTGCAATCCAGCTATAAGACTTGCTGTCATATCCCGCTAATACCCAACTTTAAAGAAATAACGTTACTCAGAAGGAACTGCAGCACTACAAGCGTGGTTGGCTAAGTCATAACTGAGGCTGGTGAAGCCATCATTGAAACAGACTGTCCACCCTCTAACAGAGGAGTTTTACTCAAATTATGTATAATTATGTATAATTATGTAAAATAAGAAGCTTTGTAGTCCACATTAGCAAGATCTTGAAAATGTTTTACTAGATATCTGGAGTGTCTTGGCCACCTGAAGACATTACATGTAAGAAATCCATGCAGATTCAGTTTCTTTACATTCAAAATGATCACAGGGTCTTTGTTGTTGTCACTTTTTACAGTATGCAGGTCTTTGAGTCTGGTAAGGCCTCCTCTTACCCCAGAAGTTGCTTTTTCTACCTCGGCTGCAACATCCATTCTGTTATCTTTCCAAGGACACTTTCCTTGCCTTCCTTTATCTCCTTCTGTGTTTTAAGTGAGTTTTAAATCATGCAGTGACAGCTATTCTACCCATTACATTTTATGGTTTAGTCATTAGTTCCTCAAGCAAATGTGCAGCCAGCAACAGACTGCTTGGCCTAAAATCCTCTCTCTGATGGCCTCCTTAGAACAAAGGTGGTTCGGGGACCATCCACATCAAGGTCTGGCATAGTAAGAGGCTCCACCACTTAGCATCTCCAGGGATGCAGCCAATAGCAGAGCTGACATTGTTTTCTGTCACGTGCTCTTGATCATCACAAGAAACACCTACACAGTCTAAATTCTTTAGAGAGGTCATCGTTCTGGCACCTTTCATCATTCAGCCATCTATGACACCATGTCCTAGGTTTGCGTGGCAATGTTTTGGTAGGAGGGAGCTACAGGGGTGGCTTCTTTGAGAAGCTGCTAGAAGCTTCCCCTATGTCCAATAGAGCCAATGCAGGCAGCATTGTCCTGGCCCAGGACAAGCGAATCAGCAACAGTGGTAGCACTGTATGATAACATATTTAAGAAGGGGGCAAAAAAAACTCCTGTGCAACAGCAATTGCAGCTGGAGAGAAGAGAGAGAATAAATGAGATAAACAACTCTGCAGGCACCAAAGTCAGTGAAGAAGGAAGGGAAGGAGATGTTCCAGATGCTGGAGCAGAGGATTCCCCTGCACGGGAGCAGCTGGGAGGCTCTGACCCTGTGGGAAACTTGCACTGGAGCAGGACCTGTGGAGAGAGAGGAGCCCACGTCGGAGCAGGTTGCTGGCAGGACTTGTGACCCCATTGGGGACCCACGCTGGAGCAGTTTCTTCCTGAAGGACTGCACCCCAGGGACACACGCTGACACAGTTTGTGAAGAGCTGTACCCAGTGGGAAGGACTCATGTTGGCAAATTTCATGGAGAACTGTCACCCATGAGAAGTACTCCATGATGGAGCAGGGGCAGAGTGTAAGGAGTCCTCCCCCTGAGGAAGAAGGAGTGGCAGAAACAACATGTGATGAACTGACCGCGGCCCCCATTCCCCATCTTCCTGTGCCATTTGGGTGGAGGAGGTAGAGAAATCAGAAGTTGAGCCTTTTTAAAACCCTTCTGCCTCTGATAAGGCAGACGGAATCGTTACGGTAATTTGAGGAGTGGATACCTCGGACCCTCAACCCGTAACAGCAGCCCAGGAAGAAGGGAGGAATGGAGGGAAGGTGTTTTTTTAAAATGGAGTTTCTATTTCTCATTACCCTTCTCTGAATTGATAGGTAATAAATTAAATAAATGCAAAGTGCATTTAGAGACTTCAGCTACCTGGATCAGAAATGTTGGAGGAAAGCCAGGACGCAGTTTTGATGCTTTAGAAGCTTTTTAAAAACTAAAGCTTTTTGGAATGAACCCTTGGAATAATCAGTTCTGACAAACTCATCCCGCTTCAGCCTATTCACTCAGTTATTCAAATTATGAATCAATGCTTACTCTTTCTCTTTCATTCTCCTGAGGAAAGACAGAAGGAAATATTAGTAAACCTCACTCATGGCAATGTGACACTACTGGAAACGGTCTGAGAGCAAGTGCTGTTGTATGAACACTACACTCATCTTTACGTGTCCTAAACAACAGCTGACATGAACAATAAAAGTAAATGCTCCTATTGATTTCCTATAGGGTATTCTTTTTCACTCCCAAGGCACATTATTCAAAACATATCAGCACAGATTCTCCGTGAGGATAGAGACAATGATTCACATCAAAATATTTTAGTCACTAATGGGAAGACTGTAGTAAAAGAACAAGATTTAATTTTATGAAATCGTGTCATCATGTTTTTCTTCATTCATTGCTTCAATATGGATAGGTTTTGGTTCTTTCCAAAAATCAAATAATATATTTATTATTGGCATATTTTCTCAGGTACTGAGCATTTCTCAGACTGCTTAGGTGTCCGTAAGGCCCTGCATAAAACAAGCGTTAGAAGTCCCATTCAGTAGCATAGACCTCCTCCCAGCTGTCAGAGTCATTTTTCCTTAAATATTGGATGAAGAATGGCTTTCCACTGAGCAAACATGTTGCCTGCTTTTGCCACATGACTCAGACTGTGTGCATTCATTTTCTGCTGTATCTATCTTCTCTTTCTGCTGTCGCCTGCTGCCCAGGGAGAGCAGCAGCGAAGTCCCAGAAGGGCAGATTGGAGCAAGGAGCTCACGAGGGGCTGCATTCAATGCAAAAGTGGGGCAGGACAATTGCACATCCAGTGTTGCCTTATGTGAACCTAAGTGGCAATCAAAGAGTGAAAGGGGGCTGATAAATGACCGAATTTTAGCTAATCTGTCTGCAGACTGAAGGAATAAATGTTCAAAGGCAAGCGTCAAAGGCAGGTGTTTAAAATTCAGCACCAGATCCATTTTAAAGGTATCTAAAGTGCTCAAGTTTCACAGATGAGGTACAGTACACCAAAGATTTACAGTACACCAAAGATTTACAGTACACCAAAGATTTACCATCTTCCCCTCTCTTCTGAAGTACATCACTTATCTCAGGAGGTTTCCCATTTCTTTTGGGACCATACTAGTTGCTTTCCAGAGCTGTAAGATTTTGTGCTCCAAAATTAGCTGCTGCTCAGCTCCAGCAACCCAGGACTGCACTACTCTGTCTGTGCCTTCTTCCGTTTCTTTTAGAACTGCCTCGGTGCTAAACCAAGTTGTTTCCACTAACCCCACGGTTCTCCTGCACCCTTGGACAAGACTGGCACGAGAGGCAGAGTAAGGAACTTAATGTTTCGCATTTGGGCGCTTTGCTATAATTAAAATGATTCTCGTACGTGAATTCTAACTACTGGTCACGGTTTCTTCTCTTTATCTGTAGAGAATGGAAACAGAAGCATAGAATAGTTTGGGTCAGAAATGACATTCAAAGGCCACCTAGTCCAACCCCATGCAGTGAGCAGGGGCATCTTCAACTAGATGAGGTTGCCCAGAGCCCCTTCCAAGCTGACCTTGAATGTTTCCAGGGATGGGGCACCTTCCACCTCACTGGGAAACCTGTGCCAGTGTGTCACCCCCCTCATTGTAAAAAATTTCTTCCTTAGATCTAGTCTAAATCTCCCCTCTTTTACTTTAAATCCATCACCTCTTGTCCTATCACAACAGACCTTGATAAAAAGAGTGTCCCCATCTTTCTTATTGGCCCCCTTTAAGTGCTGGAAGGCCTCAATAAGGTCTCCCCAGAGCCCTCTCTTCTCCAGGCTGAACAACCCCAACTCTCTCAGTCTTTCCTCACAGCAGAGGTGCTCCAGCCCTCTGATCATTTTTGCGGCCATTCTCTGGACCCACTCTAACAGGTCCATGTCTGTCTTATGCTGAGGACTCTAGAGCTGGACACAGCACTCCAGGCGGAGTCTCACCAGAGAGGAGTAGAGAGGGGGAATCACCTCCCTGAACCTCCTGGTCACACTTCTTTTCAAGTAGCCTCGATACTGCTGGATTTCTGGGCTGCGAGTGCACATTGCCAGCTCATGTCCAGCCTTTCATCCACTAGTAACCCCAAGTCCTTCTCCACAGAGCTGCTCTCAATCACATCGTCCTCCAGCCTGTATTGATACTTGGGATTGTCCTGACTCACGTGTAAGATCTTGCACTCAGCCTTTTTGAACCTCATGAGGTTCACATGGACCCACTTCTCCAGCTTGTCCAGATCCCCCTGGATGCCGTGCTATCCCTGAGGATGCTGAGGGTGCTCTCCACCATCTAGGACATTGATGATATTTGAAAGTACGGATCATCCTGTAAAAAAACCTGGAGTCTTTCTTTCTCTCTCATTACCTTAATTTCGGGCTTGCTTCCTTTACATAAAAGACATTATAGCACTGACATTACAGAAAAGAATGCAAAGTACTTCCTACCGTCATCACTAGAAAATTAACCTTAGAGCTGTTGTGATAGGTTGGCACAGCTCTCCTTTTCAGGAGAGCTTGCTTTAAACTAACCTATAGCATTTGTATTCCCTGCCATGTGACGTTAAGCAGCATCCTCATTGGCTAAAAGTTTTCGCACTGCTTTCGCTGTAAAAGTTGCGCGACTGCGCTGTGAGTTCAGTTCTTCCCGCGCTCTCGGTCACCACGGAGACTAGCCGTGCCTGCCTGCCTGCTTCCTTTTCCCGGGGCTGCCGGCGCCGCTGCCGCCCCTAGCCGCG
>NW_010402924.1:17687-17900 GCF_000710305.1 Buceros rhinoceros silvestris | reverse complement strand
GCACGGCGCGCACGGCTCGGCGGGCAGAAAGAGCTCCAGTGAGCGGTGGCGAGGAGGGTTTTCCCGGCTTCACGGCAGCAGCATGTCTCCTCGAAGCAACAGTGGCTGTCCCCGACGCGGTGACAGCGAAACACGGCAGGGGCTGGCAGCGATCTAGGAGGCAGACAGCAGAGCCAAAAACAGAGTAGGCAGGCAGGGCCATGGGGAGTGGTG
>NW_010402924.1:16879-17668 GCF_000710305.1 Buceros rhinoceros silvestris | reverse complement strand
TGTTGCCCGGCGTCGCGGCAGCAGCCCGCCTCCTCGCAGCGAACAGCGGCCGTCCCTGACGCGGCGACAGCGAAACACAGCAGGGGGCAGGCAGCGAAGCAGAAAGCAGGTAGACAGGTCTGTGGGAGATGTTCCCCTCAGCCCCGTCTGGTGCAGAAGAGCGGGGCCTGGTGGCCGGCTGCTTCTTAAAGGGCCAGCACCCAGAAACGGGAAGAAGCCCACCAGAACTTTTAACCAATTGATGTCACGTTTATATGGACATGGCAGGGAATACCTGATTGGTCACTTTACAACAAAGCTTCCAAAATGGGAAGTTTTGGCTAACCCAGGACAGGCCTCTCCTAGATTATCTTCTCTTGACTGGAACATTCAACATGATAGCCCATTTAATGTCTGTAGAAAAATGGACAGTAATAATTACTTGTTTAGGTATTAGCCTATCTTGCTTTTTGCTAGGGTGCATAATGGTGTATAGTAGGATACAATATTTAAAACACATCTCAATATAACTGTTTAAAAACTGGTAACTTTGAGGATTCAAAGGTCAGAGTTCAAAACAAGTGGGTGTTTTTGCTACTACATTGCACTTGTATGCTTGTAAGCTGTATGCTGCGGCACCTTACAAAAGGGAGTGGTTGTTAAGAGAAACTCTAGGGTGAAGAGACATCATAATTAGTAAAAGGATTTCTTTTCACAGGACATAATTAAAAGCTGACTGAACATTCTAGGCTCTAAATCTTGGCATCCTTTGTGCTAAAGCTAGAACAAAAGTTTATTTCTGCATTCCTG
>NW_010402924.1:14005-16794 GCF_000710305.1 Buceros rhinoceros silvestris | reverse complement strand
CTGCAAACAGTCTTGTTACTTCTTTGGATGAATGACTGCAGCATGCTTAGCCTTACCTCTTTTGATCTTTACAGCTGCAGGAAAATGGAACCTTACTCAGCTGCAGTGTTTGATGACAATTCTTTGTAATTCTCCACCCAGAAATGAGCTTGAGGAAAAGGAGATGGCTGGGGCCATCAATGAAACAGTCGTTTCATTTTGAACAGTTGCCTTGTAAGAAAAGATACACCAGTCCAGAGTAGGACTGAGTGTAGTACAGGAGACGTCTCAGAAATGTCTCAGTACATACCGTCATAATTCAAAATGGAGTAAAAGGGGGCTGTAGTATGAATTACGTATATCCTTGTGTGTGCACATATGTGTATATGCATCTTTGTGTAGATGAGAGCAGAATACTCACTTTTCCAAAAATCATTGGATTGTAGAATGTTTTCTGTACAGTAATCACAAAAAGCCAATTCTCTCTTAACAGCCAGACAAGGTCCGCTATGCCCGTATATTGAGATTCACTCTGCATGTATCACTGAAAGGAAACGGGCTGTAAGCAGAAACTGAAGAAGACTTCCTTTTACCATCTTTCCATTTTCAGAAGTTATTCAACTAGCCAGCTGGACTGTAATTTCTTAAAATGAACCTTCATCTTTTTGTGAGATGTTCATTGAGCATTTCTGCTGTTGTGCAGCATTCATACTGGGATCGCATTCATACTGGGCAAAGTAAGACTAGAAATAATATTTTGTGAAAAAAGTGTTTTTCACTCAGAGTCAGAAAAGACAGGAATGTTGCACTAAATGAGGTAAACATAAAGGAGTAGCTGCAGGAAAGCCCAATGAAGTGTTGAATGCCACATGCTTGCAAAAACTTCAATGTCATTTATTGCTCTGTCATGCACAACTGAAGTAAGAAAGGCCAGTTACTTAGATAGCCTCTAAGCTTATTTCACTGAACCTCTGGGCTTCTGATGCACCACATTCACCTTGCATATAATAAAAAGCATTTGGGTTAGCTTCATACATTCAGTTTCAGAGTATTTATGTTATGCTTTCTAGTGTTTAAGTTTTCACCAATTTATCCTCTTTTCACGATTTTTCAACTATCCAGAATAGCTGTCTTCAATGTGCTTTACATATATTTCTTCTGTTTGTGCCCAATGGAGCCACTGTTAGGCTTATAAAAACATTTTTCTGCTTCTTGTTTCTAGATCTGATTGCTTCTTGCTTAAAATTTCTCTCTGTTCTTCATCACTAGAGGAGCGTCTTGAGGTTGGGAGGCATAATTTTAAGATTAAAGCAGAAAACTGGAGGAGAAATTTATAACAAGCATTAAAGAAACAGACTTAGATAACGAACATTTGTACAAACCTGAGGTCAGCCATGAATCTCTATTGTGAGAATGCTGAATCTTCTGTATATTAATTAGAAAACAGGCTACTGGTAATATATTCATTAGTTGAATCGAATTCCAGCTGAAAACACTCAGGAGCTTACCGTGTGAAAACATAGAATAGTTTAAAATATTTAGGGGCTGGGAAGGGTAAATGTTACTTTTTTATGTCTGTCCATCTACTTTTTTTAATGCTTCTTAGCCTGCTTCTCTGTCTTTACTTCCTTATGCTCTGTGTGGCCTGGATTAAAATAATTGTTATGATGATATGGTAAAATGAAGGAGAAAACGAATGAAAATATTGAAGTGTCATCTGTATCCAAGTGCTTCACCTTTTCAACACATTCACAACACTCTTATAGGATTTGCTCTTACTTTACAGAGGGGAGCTCTTTCACGGGCATCCCCTTGCCGTGGGGAAAGAGCTTGTGTGCCCTTGTGAGGTCAAGAGCTGTGCTGGTGGTGGCATGTGCCTCTGGTAGGGTCTCCCAAGCCAGACCTCAACTGAAGGGTCAGACAAAGTGTGTCCATGGGCAGGATGGGCTCACTAGCCTTTGGGCAGCCATCCTAGGAGAAGGACAACTCTGACTCCAAACCCGGGCAGATGGAGCTCGTTTAGCCCTGTAAAGCTCCATCATCTAAGAGAAGGATACTCTAACCAAACCTATGACCCGAGGACTTCGCTGTCACCGTCCAAGCTCGCTAGGCCCTGGCAGATGAACCTCAGGTGTAAAGGGTGGAGCCAGCTCCGCATATGCTGCGCCTCACCTAAAAAATCGACCGCGCAGACCCAGAGGGTGAGCTCATCGCTTGCAGTGAGCGTGGGAAAAGCCCTTCCCAGATCTTTGTTAGTGAAGCCAAGCCATGATGATGATGATGATGATGATGACGACGATGACAGAAGGGAGGCTGAAAACAAAGAGGTAGAAGCCCAGATCCAGCATGCTACTTAAGATGTAACAATTTCTGGTAATTTTATTGAAAGTTTTAAACCCCTAATTTTTGACAATTCAGTGTTTGTAATTTATCAGTGGAAAACAGGGTACGTGTAGCAGAACAAGCAGCTGAACCTGGCTCTTGTGTCTTAGCGTGCCCACTTAAGTAGGAGATACTTCTGAAAATAAACCAACTGTTCTTTCACGACTACTGTACTGAAGGTAAAGAATAATTTAATACTGAAAACAAACCAGAAATCTTTGAAAATTTTTATAAATAAGACATATCTACATATAGGATGCTTCGTAATTATGTAAAGTAAATAAAGTCTGTAAATTAGAGGTATACAAATTCTCCAACCAAAGTTCAACAAGTAACGGTCAGGAGGAAGTATTTGTAAGAGTTCTGCACCTGTATTTTATTACAAGGTGAGCTGAAATCAGAAAGTTGCTGCAGAATTTCACATTCCT
>NW_010402924.1:252-13904 GCF_000710305.1 Buceros rhinoceros silvestris | reverse complement strand
CCTGCTGAAGTATATTCCTTCAAATTATCTAGATTTTGTGTGCTGTATATAAAGTATACTTTTGTGTCACCATGTTGTAATTCAAATGACTGCAGCTTAAATTAGGTAGCCATATCTATATGGCTTCACATTTTTTGTGAAGGAAAAATAAACAAATAGACTCTTACCAAGCTGAAATCAATCCTCTCAATTTAACTAACACTGAAAGAAGAATTGATTTTGCTGATTTCTCCCTGAAGCATTATCGTATCCTGTCTGTGTACTGTGTTAGGATAAAGAACTGCAAATAGTTCAAAGGCAAAATATCTGTTTTCAGACATAATACCTCTACTCAAGTGGCTCTCACTGAGCTCAGATTAATGAAATTTCTAGTTACAAGACTTGAAATTCAAAATTCCAAGAGGTACGTGCCGGATGTTTTGCTGGACTGATGCTGATCCCCATCTGCATTTGCTGATTTTTCTACTTAAGTATAAATTTAATCTTCGAATCTAAGAATAGCCAGTGGGTTGGCCCATAAGCAAATTCAGGCAATTTGGCCACTCGTACTTGTTGAGATAGGACTGCAAAGCATGCAGGGCTCTTAGAAATTTTCCTGTCTCACAGGGAAAGAAGGACAGATGTGAGGGAAATTATAGATTAACAATAAGCATTACACTGTCAGCAACTTGCCCATTCAAATGGAAAATCTAGAAGATAATGGCAGAGCTGGCACAGACATGGGCTGAGATGGCTTCTTAGCCACAAGCCAAAAACGCTTGGTGCTAGGAGCTGTCAGGTCTGAGCACATTGAGGTTTTGTGGCTGCTTCCAAATGGGGCTGACCAGGTCTTTGGAGCAGATAGCACCTTTCCATGGCGGCAGGCCAAGCCTGGTTTCTCCGTGCACAGAAATGAGGGGTTCTTCTAGACAGTTACTGTTGTCTCCAAGCAGGCAACTGGACTACCAGCTGAGCTGAGCTTTTGTGGTAGGTATTAAGAGGAAGCTGAATATATAGCAGAAGGCCTAGAGACTGGGAGAGCAGGGAAAAGCCAGAGACAGGATTTATGCAAGGCACAGGAAAACAGCTTCTTCATATCAAACACAAGATTTGTGCAGCTGCTGATAGTGTTTCTTTATCATGTTGCTGGAGAGGGATGTCTGCACATGGTGCTGCTTTACTGGGTGAGGTGGGTAGAAAGGGAAGGATGAGTTTGCACCTGAGCCAAGCAATGCGTAAATGCCAAGCTATGAAATCTGGAAATGCCTGTTCGGTCTTTTGTGCATGAGACCCACAGAGTGGGAAGTCCTGCAGGTTGTCAGCTTGACTCAAGGTGAGGAAGTCCTGACTCTCTCATTTATCTTTTGGTAGAATACTCACGTTTCTTCTTTTCTTTCCATGGATAATGCGCAGCTGACTGACAGAAAAGATGAGAGTTCACAGGCCTTTGCCTTTACAGCTTCACACAGCCTAGTGCCTTCCACAAAAGATCACTTGATTTCTATAACTCTTCTATTGATCTGGTTTTATAATCACTCAATCAACCTCACTTGACTCTCAACCTAAGACTCATCAAAGGATCAGAGACCTTGCAACAGACTCCATCAAAACACGAATTCTTTTAAATTCTAATCAAAGCAGAGACATGTTGATCCCTCCCCCTGTTATCGCTCATAAAAAAACCTATTAGCCGTATTCAATCATCAGGGTGACTGAAACAGTATTTTTTCACAAGCAATGAAGCAACTTTAAAAGGTGAGGGGAAAGTTAAAGATTATTGAATGCACAAGGTAACTTGGAAAATGGGTGCAAAACATAGAGCTAAGAGTTTATACTTAGAAATTAGCATATATGAAACACCTGGAATAAAACGAGAATCAGTGAAAAGGCTGAGTCAATTATTTTTAAATAAAATAAGAGTTGATAGATGCTGACTGTGTAGGGCTTTAAAGTTAGTAACTGCTAAAGTTGCAAATGCTTAGGATAGCATTTATAATTTCAAATTAACTTTTACAGTTATAGGAACAATTTATATGATGAGTTCTGAACCTGTGCAAATGTTATGTTATCTGACCTGTTAGATGATTTTTAAACCAATTTGAGACACTAGCTATATTCAGTTAGGAGCTTTTAACTGATTTTGAAAATGTTTCCAGCAAATTTCAAGTAGTGCTTTTAAACTACATCTTTGAAAAATTTTCCATTCAGCCAGAGAAATGACTGAAGCAAATTCCTGAGTTTGATATAGATTTCATTCACATTATTCCCCAATTATTTAAAAAGTGATTTATATTGATTTAACTGTGTTCATTGTAGAGTCACTCTGGTTTTGCACTTAATTCAGAGGGATAAGGATCTGTTCTAATAAGTGAATTGCAAGTTGATAGCGGTCTATTCCAAATTTCACCTTACTGCTATAGGAAAACAAAGTTCATGTAGCAAGGTGTATACTGTAATTGAATTCAGTCCCTCCTGTGAGGAGCATCTTTTGCTTATCTCTGTTTTTTGGCCATTCTAAGATGTAACCTGTACAAGGTAGATGTCAA
Source organism: Buceros rhinoceros silvestris (assembly GCF_000710305.1). Taxonomy (NCBI): domain Eukaryota; kingdom Metazoa; phylum Chordata; class Aves; order Bucerotiformes; family Bucerotidae; genus Buceros; species Buceros rhinoceros. The sequence goes on along the minus strand of NW_010402924.1, from coordinate 11,379 downwards.
GCTTAGACAGTGAATAATACTAGGCTGATATACAGAGAAAGAAGTATAAACTACACTGTGGTGAGCTGACCTTGGCTGGATGCCAGGTGCCTACCATGCTGCTCTGTTACTGCCCTCCTCAGCAGTATGGAGGGGTTAGAAAATACAGTGGAAAAAATCTTGTGGCTCAAGATAAAGGCAGTTTAATAAAGCAAAACTCAAGGCTATGTGAAGAAGCAAAGGAAAATAAAAGATTGCTTATATCCTGTCAGCAGGCGATGTCCAGCCTCTTCCCAGGAACTGGGGCTTCAGTATGTGTAGCAGTTGCTCTGGAAGAAAAAATGTCAAAATAACAAATGCCCCCTTCCCTCTCCTCCTTTCTCTTAGCTTCACATGCTGAGCATATGTCATATGGTATGAAATATCCCTTCAGTCTGTTTTGGTCAGCTGTCTTGCCTATGTCCCCTCCAAAGATCTTGTCTATTCCAGCCTACTGGCCTTTGGAGGTGAGGGGGCAGAATGTTGGAGAGACAGTCTTGGTACTGTGTAAGCATTGCTCAGCAGTAACCAAAACACTGGTGTATTATCAACACTTTTCTACCTACAAATACAAAGCACAGCACTATCAGAGATGTTACATTAACTCCATTTAGCCAGACTCAATACATACCACGGGATGACATCTGAACTTGGAAATCTAAATTGCCAGATATGTCTTTTCACAAGTGCACTCGACTTATTTTTCCAGTATCCACCTCTGCCGCCCTCTTAGACAGAATGGCAGCTTGCCTAGTTCTAAATTAATGCACAAATTAATGCAAAAAAAAAAATAAAAAAAGGAAAATATTCCCTTAATCCTTGGGTAGGCTCATGTGAAACAGTGGACTAAATTGGACATTTAGCCTAAGATATTCAGCAAGGAATAGTGTGTTTTTTCCCCTTCAGATGCAAACTGCTTAACTTGAAGAATATGACTTTATTTCTAAGCTCCTTATTCACTATTAAAATGCCTAGACTAAAAAACATAAAAATGTATAGTAAAATTCAAGATTAAAACCTGTTCATAAACACAGTCTATGAACTAAAAATGAAATCCATAAATTGTCAGTCACAAACTGTAGGTTTTTTATTTTAACTGCCAGGGAGATATAAATCATTCTGAAATAATGTTGACATTTATATATTCACCCTATATGGCAACTTAACAACCTGCTGTAAACGCCTTCTGAACTGGTGATTTGTTCTTGTGTGTACAGAACTTCCTATGGCAGCTTGCACTGAACAGCATACTGGAGGAAAGCCAGTATTTTTTGCCTTTGTCTTGCACTCCAGCATTACAAGGAAATCTGAAGAGACCAACAAAACTCAAAAGCCAAAACATTAAATCGAATAAAATAAGAACATTTCACTTTAAGGATCTAAAATAAAATTTGTGGCAGTAGAGTGTATAATATCAGAAGGGAGACCCTGAGAGCTCAGTTTTTGTGTACTGGCTTACACAAGCTAGAGGAGGTGCTAACGTATTAGCATAATCGATTAGTTTTCCCAGTGATTTTCTGTGTTCTTTACCTTTATCCATGGACCACCCATCAAGATAACTAACGTTCTTCAGGTGTATTTGTTTACTAGTTAATACTATTCCATTTTCCTCAGATGAAGATGCACATTCATTTAAGACATGGCTGGCATCTTAACGAGCTTTTCCATGTGTGCTTCAATATAGTTCCTGTCAGATCTCCAGTTACATAGCAAAGATGAAAAACGTATACATAACACCCTCCACACTCACTATCCTTCTAAGAACTTGCTACCACAAGTATTGCCACTTGTAATATGTAACACTTTTATGTGCTTGAATTTTAGTATTTTCAAGATGCAAAACTGCAGGCTTTGCAAGATATGAGTTAAAGTGCAATGTTGGTCATTCGTAGCACATTTGACCACAAGGAAAAGAATTACATTCTTCCAAAATTATTTTTTCACTAGCATTTAGAAAACGCAGCACAAAAGAATCAAAGGAAGCCAACCATCTTATAGTACACTGTAGCAGGCAGTAACTGAACACATAGGCAGCTGCCCATGTGCTCAGAAAGCTTGCCCTTGATTCAAGTTTTGTTGCATGTAAACATGTCATAATATGGTAGGGACAGCACCTTTCAGCTAGAGTCAAAGTTATATCATACACATCTGTAGGACAGCAGAAGCTTGTGTATTTCTCTTTTAAAATTTGAGAGGAAATTCATATCGCTATCTATGAGATTTTTTCTTATCCTGAAAGCCACAAAATGAGCTTAGACTGTTCCCTGAGATGTAGCGATCACTAAGCAGAAATATGTTTATGCTATGCTAAGGTACATGGAGGACAGCGAGGTGATTCAAGACAGCCAGTGTGGCTTTAACAAGGGCAAGTCTTGCCTGACCCACCCTGTGGCTTTCTGTGATGGAGTGACTACATTGGTGGACAGGGGGAGAGCTGTGGATGTCATCTATCTGGACTTCAATTAAGCCTTTGACATGGTCCCCTTACAACATCCTTCTCTCTAAATTAGTGAGATACAGATTTGGTGGGTGGACTGTTCGGTGGATAATGAATTGCTTGGATGGTGGCATCCAGAAGGTAGTGGTCAACAGCTCAATGTCCAGCTGGAGATGGGTGACAAGTAGCATCCCTCAGGGGTACTTGTCCCTTGCACTGGGACACGTGCTGTTTAATATCTTCATCAATGACGTAGAGAGTGGACTCAAATGCACCCTCAGCAAGGTTGCGGATGACACCAAGATGAGTGCTGCAGTTGACATACCAGAGGGAGGGGATGCCTTCCAGAGGGACCTTGACAAGCCGGAGAGATGGGTTTGTGTGAACCTCACGAGGTTCAACAAGCCTAGTGCAGGATCCTACACCTGGGTCAGGGCTATCGTCAGTATCAAAACAGGCTGAAAGATGAGTAGGCTGAGATCAGCCCTGCAGAGAAGTACTTGAGGGTACTGGTGGATGAAAAGCTGGGCATGAGCTGACAAGGTGCGATTGGAGCCCATAAAGCCAGCTGTATCCTGCATCAAAAGAAACATGGTCAGCAGGTTGAGGAAAGTGAACCTGACAATCTGCTCTGCTCTGGTGAGACCTGCCCTGGAGTACTGTGTCCAGCTCTTGAGTCCTCAGCACAAGAAAGTCATGAACCTGTTGGAGAGGGTCCAGAGGAGGGACACAAAAAACAATCAGAGGGCTGGAGCACCCCTGCTGTAAGGACAGACTGAGAGAGTTGGAGTTGTTCAGCTTGGAGAAGAGAAGGCTCCAGTGAGACATTATTGGAGGCTTTCAGTACTTAAAGGGGACCTATAAGAAAGAAGGGGACAGTCATTTTAGCAGGGCCTTTTGTGACAGGACAAGACATAATGGTATTAAACTAAAAGGGGGCAGATTTAGACTAGGTATAAGGGTGAAAGTTTTTCCAGTGTGGGTGATGAAACACTGCCCCAGGTTGCCCAGAGAGATGGTAGACGCACCATCCCTTGAAACCTTCAAAGTCAGGTTGGACGGGGCTCTGAGCAAATTGATCTAGTTGAAGATGTCCTTGCCTACTGCAGGAGGGTTGGACTAGATGACTGCTAAAGGTCTCTTGCAACCCAATACATTCTGTGATTCTATAATACAACTTTTAGGTGCAAATTTAGCAGGAAGTTGTGGCATTTGGGTGGAAAGTCTGGAAAAGTGAAATTTAGTCAGTGGAAACGCTAAGTGGTACCCAGGAGATTTTGCCATTTAAAAAGTGATTCAAGACTGTTGCAACTTTCCATTCTGGAAGGGAACTGAATCAAGCCAAATGGGTCCAGTCTATGTCTACTTTCCAAGCAGAAGCAAGAATTCTAGGTATCTGTTTTCAGGTATAGAGCTTACGGAGATGCTCACAATATGAAAGCCAAATTTTCTTTCTTCTCTAAATTTGCAGACATGTTGGTGTACGTGCATCTGTAATGACCTTGCTTTTGTTCGAGCTCTTTTTGGTTCTCCATTCCTGAGGTATGTAGGATTTTAAGTTATTAACCATAGTTTTTAAAAGTAGTGCTAGTGAAAAGAACCAAAACTATAAGGTTCCTGAAAACAAAAGAGACATAGCAGTGGAGACCCATGCACAATTTAGGCCATTTTTTCACTCTTTCACCGAATTATTTATGTTTAAGGATAGTTTCCTTTAAGCACCTAGATTTCCTGAATACCCTATACTGCTATTGTACATTGTACTCCAGTGTAAATATAGTGTAAGTACAGAAAGCTTGTGATTTGTCGTGGAGCATGCCTGACTGGATGATTTCTAAAGTCTTGTAGCCTTTGTTTTAAAGCTAGATTTTAATCCTTAATTACAACACACCTTATGTATATTTGATCTGTGCAGCTCTGAACTACATTTTACCATTTTCCTTATGCTTCCCTGCAACTACTGTGTTTGATATCAAAGTAGAAATGTGGTAAGGAAGAAGATAACACGTGACAGAGGTATGCAAATTTAGAAGGCTACTTTCAGGACAATATATACTTCTCTTCCTTTTCAACTTTCTGCAAAACATTCTGCCTCTTTACGGAGTTAGGTGTGATTGAATGCCATTTCTCATTTGTCATGTATAAAGATGAATTTACTGATTGAACTAATGTGTTCCCCAATGCGTTTTCCTTCCACCGACGGTTTAACAGCCTGTGTTAGTTGCATCGGTGCTGCTTGTGAAAGGCAGGGAGGACCTTTGTTAACCTCAGGGTGCTGGATAAGCCTGAGCCAAAGCCTGAGACATTCAGGTCAAAATTTGGAGAAGTGAATGTCTTTCAAATTCCCATGTGATATTAATTCTGAAGTTTATGTCTCAATCTGATTATCTTTGGAATGTAAAGAGCTCTTACACTGATATGTGTGTTCTTTTTCTCTGGTGTTTCCCCTTTATGTACAAGCACCTATTTTGTCTTATTCTTCTTACTGCTAGGCTTTGTCACACTAGTTTTCTTATCTGAACTTCAGTTCCATAGTCTGAAAACTTGGTTTAGATGTCATCTACTTCATTTCTTCCAAGGCTCCAAGATATCTCACAGGATGACATCATCAGAGTAAACAGACATTCTTATCTCTTTCCTGATCCCATCTCCTTAGCAGTCCAAAATGTGTTTGGAAGGATTACATTGTAGTTTTGTTGTCCTACAGCTCTTGCTAACCTTAAAAATGCACTGTGATAGACATCTTTCCCACGGATATGCTAACACGGGCAGCTCTGTCACTTACTACCTCTGTATTTAGTCAGTTAATCATTCCTGAACTACAGCTCATACGAAATGCTGTATCTTGTACATAGACTTCTTGACTTTTTGCTGACAGGTATTGCGTAACTAAATACTGATAGAGAAAGATGAATGGGTTCACTGAGAATAGCGTTGTTCTTCCTTAGGCTTGCTCAGGACTATCTCCCATGGATTTCAGCTGCTGGAAAATGGAAAGTTAAATTCCTTATGAAAATTGCGTTCTTTATGAAAAATGTTATTAAAGTGATAGTGTGTGGGTTTTATTGTTCCTTGGTGTGATCTTATTCCAGATTCCAGGTTTAAAACTCTGCTAGGCTTGGAAGTAAAATATAGCTGAACAGGTCTTATGATTGACATTTAATTAACAGATCTGTCGATAAGGGCTTGAATGCACATTTCTACACTCTGTTCCTTACACAGCAAGCTTGCCGACTTTAACGGTGGCAAACAAATTAACAGACTCACAAGAACACTTGATCGTACTGACAGGAATGAGGCCCAGGCAGCAGATTTTAACAGCCCAGCATCCCAGAAGATTACTTGATTCTTGATTCTCGGATAGCATTGTTTCAAAATAGATGAGAAGTGTGGTTCCCCTAAAGGGAGAAGGCCAACTCACCGCTGCCAGAAAAGAGAGATGTTAGCAGATCTGGGTTTTCAGGACGTTTATTTTCCGTTTGTTGTTCTTGTTGCTAAAGTCACACTATTTTTTATTTGATAGAGAACAAAATGTGTGTGAAGAACCTCTAACATTCATTTTCCACTCTAGTAGGATGCATAAGCAGCTACAAACACTTCATTTTTTAGACTAAGTTGATGCAATTCTGAATTATGGAAACTGCAGCTGTATTTCTTAAGTCTTTTAAGCCAATGTGATCTATCTGGGAGCCTGTGGGACAAATCCAGGGAGAAACATCAGCTGAATTTTCTCCCTATTTCAGAGAGTACATTATGGCATCTAAAGGTCATCACTTTCACTTGGAGCCAAACCTTTACACCTTATATCCTTGTGAGAGGATAGGACGGTGGGGAGAAGGCAGGCATCTTACTTGAATGAATTTTCTGTAATATGACGCAATTGCCCTGAAGTGTCATCTTCCTTGCCTGTGTTTTTCCAGATTTTCCAGAATTATATCTGTAATTTCCTCATTTAGCTCAGTCCTTATCCTTTATTGCTATGTTGTCTCCCAGCTGCCTTTGGAACAGGGATGTTTGTCTTTGCATTGACGACAAATGTCCTGAAATGAGGCATGTGCTTTCAAAAGACAAGTAAATGCATCACCTAATTTTAAATGTGAAAGCCTTGTTATGCCAGTTTTTCATTGTCATTACGTAAAGATGTGGCATATGGGGCATAAGGAAAAGTCAGGAGAGATGCTGTAATAGAAAGTGTCAGAACAACTCAATGCTTGTTCTCTCGCTCTGCTTGGCAAATTTGTATAAAGTAGAGGTTTAAATAGGAAAAACTTTAAATTGTGGAACTCTTGGAATGATACACTGTATTTCTCTTGAAAGCTTTTACATGTACAGGCAATTGGAAATGACTCCCTCAAACACAAGGACAACTTTAATAACTGTCAAATGTCAGTGAAGTAGGCACGTAAAGAGGAGAAATGTCACAACCCATCATCTTTTCCTTATTTCTCCAATTCGCTTTCCATTGCTTAGTCACCTAGACGTATATAAAGACCCAGTGTGTATGTTCTGCACTTTATCTGCTGCAGAAAAATGTTAGTACATCTGGTTTGCAACTTTCCTGTCTGCATACCTCCCGCCTAGCATTCAAATTGGATTTTCACTTTAAAACTTAAGAATAATCTACCCTTGAGGTTTGATCACGGTAAAAGAAAAATGATGCCTTGGTATTCAGTATTTTTTTCTCTTTCAGTGTTATACTGCATCTGCGCACTGCATATTTAAAACCAAAAGCTTTCTAGCTGCTCTCTGGGTAAACTCAATTTGGTACCGGAAAGTAGTGCTGGGTGTTTGATTACCCTTCTTCATCAATTTTGTCAATGGCAAACACTTTTTTAGTGGCATTTTAACTTGACATTTTAACAGAGAGATCAGAGGCATGCTCGCATTTCAAACATCTGAAAAAAGAGGAAAGTTAAGTCACACCAGAAACAGGGTGTACCCAGTTGAGATTCACAGGGACAATGTACTTATTTGCTTTGTACAAAAGTAAGGACTGCTGAATTCCATCTGGGGAAATTATCAGAGGAGTTGAGTAAAGGATAGTTGTCATTATCAGAGTTCAACCTAGAAAAAAAAAAAAGGCAATAGAAGGCAACTTCAGTATTCTAATCAATAAGTAAATGGAGAATGACCATTTTGGGATATTTAGCCTTCTACTACAACTTTCTGATTTGGCTTCATTGAATGTGTTACTCCACCTCTGACATGCAGTCAATAGTAGGCTTTCCGTAAGGATCTGCACTGAGGAAGAGAAAAGAACTAATCCCATGTTTTCTGGAGATGAAAAAATCAGCGTATTTCTGCCATATGTTTAGTGCTTTTTTCCATTAGAAGGAATAGAATAGTATTTTACCTCTCCTAGAAAAGATACTTATAGTCTCCTACTGCTATTCCAGCAGGGTCTGAACTCCTGGCTCAGCTTTTTAAACTCCTGGAGATCTCATTTGTTTCAATTCTGTCTTCTGACAGACTGTTAGAGTCAGCAGGACCTGTTTATTCCTGTTCTTCTAAGGGTGAACAAAAGGAAATATTTAATCAGTAAATTAAGCAAATAAAAAATTTCTTAAAATATATAGTAAATATATATATTGAATACATATATTGAATATATACAAATCATGAAGGAGCTAGCTTGTGAGAGACTACGTAGGGACAATCACCCTTAAAAATAAGGGAGACAGGCCCCTAAGAGAAAAATAATACTGCTTCTTTCTAAAATGTGCCAAGGTGTTTTGAACTGCTTCGGAGTTGCAGGAAAACCTGAAAATAAGCTGCAAATATTTCTCATATAACTCCTATTGCGGGGTCATGGATGCTTCATATTCTATCTCTCTGAAAACAGTATACGATAACCCAGTCTAACCAGGAGAGAAGACAGAATATCTCAAAATTCAAAGGTCTAATCCTTAGAGCCTAAGATAATCACATTTTAATTTTCTTACTCAGTTCAAAGATCAGATATTGTGAGGTATAATAGAAATGTCTTATAACTGTGCCAGAATACCTCATCAATTTAAATAGTAATACCTTTGGGGCAGGAGGAAGGGGGAAAAAAAGAAGGATATTTTTCAATTATTTGAACCCAGTTATAGGGAATCAGAGAAACATGAGGGGATATGACATTATACTACATAAAAACTCAATTCCGAAGTACAAAATACAGCAATGTTATGCAAATCCTTTTCAGAATTAAGAGAATTCCAATTTTTCTTAAAAAATAAAAATTGTATATATCTGTACACTTACACTTCTTTATGCTTCCCCTATTTTTGTCTAACCACACAAATGACCTTTAGTTTAAGAATGGGTGGGGGAGGGTGGGAGGGGTGATAAGGTTTGCTTAGAATTTTTTTCTAACTAAAATTCAATGGATTTTGTGTAGAAATTAATTTCCTCAGAAATTTTTTTTAAAAAAACCTTATTGTGATGGGCAATGGAAGGAACATAGTGGAGAGCACACAAATTAAACTCGCTATAATGCGCAAAGGTAGCTCTATTATTTCAAAGTAGACAATTGAAGTAGTCAAAACAAAGTAGATAATAAATCATCATTGTCTTGAAAACCGGAGAAGTTGTGTAAGTAGTGCCGAGGATATTAAGAAATCTTATGGAGTAGCCTCTTCTTTCTTGGAAAACAATTTGAATATACTGAATTCTATTTGTAACTTTGGGAAACAAGAAGAAAACCATAATTCCTTGAAATAGAAACTTGAAAAATGAGGAATGAAGTCGATGTTCTTGTAAAGGTTTTTGAGCTCTTAACTGATGAACCCTTTCTGTTTAGTACCTTAAGATATACTTAAGAAATTAGGAGGTCTGAAAGATGCTTGATCTATTATTAACACATCTGTTTATTTCCTTGCAATTGTTTGACTTTTAAGGCTTATTGATTCAATTTCATCTCGTAGTAGAAACAACTCTTGTGGACATGCAGCTGAACATTATGTCTCATATCTTATTAATTTCACCTAGAACAATACGTATAGGTTCTCAATTATTTTCTTCCTTCGCATCCCCACATTGTATTTTCCCTGGAGGAATCAACTCTACAGGGTATTTTGTACAATGAGGAAGACTGATACAGAGGTAGCCTCAGGAGTATTATGTAGCAGATTGAGTGTGATTAGATTGGGGTGAATTGTGAGCACGATAGCACTGAGCTGATATTGTAAGCATGACAGCAGGATACTTTAAAAAGTGCAGAAACCTCAAGTTGCCTTGCTATTACACAATTGTCTCTGTGTGGTATGTTTGGCAGCCTGAGCACAAACTGGGTCAGGTTCTGGATTTTATTTAGTGGGGCTGAAATTTTCTGCGTCCACCTCATACTGTTTCAAATGAATTTGGTTAAGCAATGTAGGTTCTTGCTCTTCATGAAAACATCTAGTTGAAGTTTAATAGAGCAGCTTAACTGTTCTTGGAGGATCACTGTGGTACTCGTGCACTGCTAAAACTCATCAATGTTGAGTCAAGAGGAAAGTGCTATGCAATCTGAGCTCTGTGAACCATTGCACATCTCTGTCACAGTTTGCTAGGATAACATGAGTTATTGGTTTAAATTCTAGAAAACTCCCAGTGTTATGCTGGGTTGATAGTTATCTTGGTCCAATGGGTTCAATTTAGGGGTTCATTGCCCTCAAGAGAGACTGACCATATTATGTAGATAGATATTGTAGATATTTTAGGTATCGGGAAGTTTGGCATATAGCCAAGCAGATGCATATGATAAGTAAAAAATTCTTCATCAAAATATGTCAAAGGCATTCTTGTGACAGAGTCACAGCACAAGCAGATATAGCATGATTTTTTTTTAAGCTCGGGTGTTATTAGAAAATGGGCAAATAGGAACTAATTCTACTGCATTAAAATATAGAGCTTTTCTTTTAGAACTTTTTTAGGTAGTTTTTGTGAAGTGGTGTCTTCAGTGATCTTCAGAGGTTTTTTTAATACAGTATTTTACTGCCCTTAGAAGGTGAAAATAAAAATTCACTCTTCCACTCTCTAAGGCACATAGCCTATAGATAGTTCCCATAACAGCAAAATTTTATAAAATGTGGCATCAAAACTAAACGTGGCAGTGTTCCCCCAAATTTAAAAGAAAAAATAATAATTTGTCACAATTATTATTGACCTATGCTGATAAGAGAGACAGGACATGAGGTGTGATTGCAATAGACCAATCTATTCCAGTTATTGAGGAACCTCTTGCCAAATAGGCACTGCTTCAGCAGTAACTGTCTCCCTATAATATGTTTAATAGATTGCTTGAACGATGGTCTATCATCACAAAATCTGCTGTTGTCAGAAGAGAACAACAGGTCTATGCTGTATCCAAAAAAATAGGGACCTTCTGGTGCTTACACTTGTCCCGGTTTGGGCTAAACTTCCTGGTTTGAGCTGAAACTTCCTTGTTTTGAGTTCCGGACAAATAGAATTATTCCATGCAAATACTATGACCCCGCATTTAATTGGTTAAAAGAGGGTCAGGTGCACTGTTAGGTGTTAAGGTTATAAAGCAGCACGCAGGGAGGAACCTCCCTCTCTCGACTTCTGCCCCTGCAGCAGGCAGCAGCTCCTCCGGATTGCTGGCTGCCGAAACCAGGACCGGGAGTATGCCTGAGCAGGCCGCGTCCAGACCAAAAGCCTTAGGGTCCGCCTGCAACCACCGGATC
>NW_010402924.1:0-234 GCF_000710305.1 Buceros rhinoceros silvestris | reverse complement strand
CCCAGGCAGCAGCTCCTCCCACGGACCTGCTCTGCCGCCGACCAGGCCCGGGAGCAGCCTGAGCAGGCCCCATCCAGGCCGAAAGCCCAAAGGTCTGCCGGCACCCCCCGGATCGCTCGTCGAGCTCCCGGGCAGCGGCACGCAGGGAGCCGAGTCCTCCCACAAATCTGCTCTGCCGAGCGACCAGACCAAAACCAGGCCTGAGGCCCACACCACACCTCTGGATCGCCTGAG
>NW_010402923.1:29800-30424 GCF_000710305.1 Buceros rhinoceros silvestris | reverse complement strand
ATAAGGAAGGAGGGGTCAGGAATAAAAGTGACAGACCTCTGCCACGTTAGGAGTACAAATAAAGAACTTGAACCGAGGAGTTCTGCACTTGTCAAAAAAGTGAGATAGTTTAACTAAGGGAGAAATAATTCCTTAGAATTTCATATGATCACTGGAAAGGGAGTGGAGATTTTGGGTTAAACATAGACATGTTAGAGAATCCATAATTCAGCAAAAAATTATTGTAAGCCTGACTGAAAACTGAGTATTAAGTATTACTGTAATGCTATTAAGTATTATATGATGTGCAGAGCATCTTTTAAATAATAACAAATTGATTTTAGGAAAAGTGTTAGCTAGAATCACTATATAACTGGAAAAATGAGTTTCCACTATAACTCGAGGGTTTTACCGAAAAAAACTTTAAGATAAGCTCTTGGAGATTATGCCAGCTTTTGTCACTGAGAAGTGTATTTGCCATTTTTCACTCATGTTTACAACTACAGTAAAGTAGCACATTAGAACTGACATCAGTCCTTTGAAGTAATAGCAATGGATAGGAGCCTTTTCCTGTCTCCATTTGGTAAAGAAGATGCAGCAGCTTCCTCTAGGTATAGAGCCTGACACTGTTGCCTTTTTTTTTTT
>NW_010402923.1:28455-29718 GCF_000710305.1 Buceros rhinoceros silvestris | reverse complement strand
TTAGGGCCTGACACTTTTTCCTTTTTTTTTTTTTTTTGCTATGGACTTTTTGTGGACTTGCTGGTACTGCCTGCTCAGAAACCCATACCTTGCGATCACAAGGAATTAAATGAGGCTCAGTGCTTTTGAGCTCTCATTGGGCTCATTTTTCATTAATGCTACTCAGGTTTACCTCAAAACCTATAAGCAGAACTTCCTGGAGAGAATTCTTAAAACAAAAATCTAACAGTTCTGTGCTAGTTTGTGCAGGTAAGTTTTAATCCCTAAATTGTTTAGAATACCTTTTGGCAAGAATTGCAGTAACCAGAAACAGCGCAAATACTCAAGCCGGGACTCCCTGCCACAGCCCACAAAGAGCAGCTGGTTTAATTGTCTCAGCAATTAGCTTTCTTTCCTTGGTGCGCCAGGACTGCTTTGTTAAGCATGAGAACGTGTTGCAATGTTCCTCTCTAGTTTTGTGGGCAGTTTGGGAAATGGACGATGGATGTGTAAGACAGCTGAAAGGGTCTAAGGTTTATACTTCTGGATGAGTGATAGATGATATCTATTTGATTAAATTCTTTTTACACGTGTTGAATGTGAAAAAAATTGATTCATTCTACAGATGTACAGAGCAATACACACATGCTTGCCATTGTTATAAATCAAAGATATAAAATACATAATTATGCTTATGAGTTGTAAGAGAAGCTACAATAAAAAAGGAATTTGTTCAAATAAATTGGATCTTGAAGACAGTGCACGTCATGAGACCAATAAACAGTATTTGTTAAGCAACTCTACTGCTGAAGAGACTGTCGCAGAATTTGGGCTTCACCAAGCTCTTAGTGGAAGTGTAGGCAAACAGATGAGGTGGAGTAAAGTAAATGTCAAAACATTAATGCAGCTAACTGGAAAAAAAAACGCTGCTCAAGTGTGTCTACATGAATTATAATTTGATCAAGATGTCGTTTGTCCTCAATTACATAAAGATACCTATAAAAATACCTATGCTATGTCCAGTGCAAGTTTATTACCTTTTAATAAGAACCCAATTGGCAGTCACATCCAGTTAAAGGATAAAAAAATGCAAGATGGAAAGTGTTATTGAGAATATTAAGGTGTGTAGATCTGCACTTTTACATTTTTTACCATCCAAATCGCAGTGGAATGCGAGTCTTTGATGCCTGTTAGATCCACTTTTTATGAGACAGAATTTTTAATATTAGAAGTTGGATAGTGCTACAGCAACTTCTGAATCCCAGTTGGTTAAGCTAAAAAAAG
>NW_010402923.1:21968-28330 GCF_000710305.1 Buceros rhinoceros silvestris | reverse complement strand
GGGGCGTGGGAAGGAGGAAAAATAAGAAAAAAAGAAAAATATCTGAGGAATTTAGGAATGAAAATAATTGGAGCATACATTAAATTGTCATCTCAGCCAGAGATGTGTGGACCCATTTTGGAATGTTTACATGCGTTGGAAAAATGAATTTGCCTTTAGTGAATGTCTACAGTTGAAGAGAACTAGTAAATGTTTTCTTTATATGAAACCAGTAGTTGTAATCGGCTGGTGCATTTTTTATGCCATTTTGGTATATCTTAAAAATAAAATTATGGGCATCAGATCTCTTTGTATACATTACCTCCATGTTGCAATAGATTCCATACTGGGACTTCTGCATTCTTTATTTAGCACTCTATCCAAATTGTGAGGCAACTTGAACATGTCAGTCACAAAACCAACAAGCAGGAGTTCAGTAGTTCGGTCCTGTTACCTAAACACAGACATTCATGCCCTGGATGGGATTCCCTGGCCCACCGAGGACATTGATGTCTGGCAAGTACACATATGATCTATGGGAGACTCTAGAGACATCTCATGGCAGCTGGAAGCCAAGATAGACACCCTGCGGTGTATCCACTTGTCACTTGCCAGGCAGCTGAAGCTCATACCAAGAACAGAATTCAAGCTTTAAATTCAGCAACCTAAATTTAGGTTTCTAAAGTGTAGGCATCCACATATATGTTAGGTGTCTATGCTCCCACTGGAGTCAATGAGGATTTGCTCTGTCTTATGGGCTATTCAGAGCAGCTAGAAATAGACAATTCAACCACACTCAAGTGTCTAGTGCTTTTTGTAACATCTCATGGCACTTTGACAGGCCTCCAGCCATCAGCTCAGAAAGGCAAGGTGTCAGATAGTTACTCACTATGTCCAAGAGACCTGTGTGGATCACCCAGGATACTGGCATCTCAAAAGATGCTAGACCACCATGTGTGGACAATCAGATCCTCCTGTTTAACCAGCCTAATAGCTGTGTGGATCCCACTTATTGTAGTGTTTGACCATATGGGTGTTTAGACATGTGGCTCACATGTTGACACCTTTATGTAAATGTTGAATCTGGAACTGGATCTTATCCCAGAATTTTTTTTAAAGCCATCACAGAACTGTGGTGCCCAGAGCAGGCTTAACTACCCATCAAATAGTGTGCATTTCTTTTGCCTGGTACTATAGGTCAGGTTGTTTACATGGGAGTAAATTCCAAACAGACACTAAATAATGGATTTAACATGACCATTTTCTTTAACTAACACGTCCTGGGAGCTCAGCTGAATGGGATTTTTTTCTGGAACACAAGACAGCATTAACTGAAGCTATATGGGTTTGGTCTGGAATTAATTTACATCCATGTAGCCTGGAGTCTAGGCAGGGAAAACTTGTATTTGCCAGTAGAAGGTGTGTGCATCCTAGGAAAAGCTGTATCTCTAACTTACCCTTTGGGATTCTACCAACAGAGGTGAACAGAGTAACCAATCAACCTTCTCCTGGCAAAATATTATTTACTCTTCATAACAGCAACAAAGCTTAGCAAAATGCAGGGGACTGGAAAATTGTATTCTACTTCATCTCAAGGTTTACTACCTCCTCTTAAGAAGATGAAAAGACTTAAATTTCCCACTAGTCAGGCACTTGTGCCTACTTGAGGATTTCCTGAATTACAATTTTCTCAGGTGCTAAAAATAAAGAATTTTTACCCTGTCTGAATTCTTTATTTTCAGCTCCTGTATTTTGGGCTGATTCAGTAAGATCACCCAATCTCCCGCTAAAGGAATGACTTTACTTTCTCGAAGAGGGTCTCATGTTCATGTAATTTTGCTTTCTGCATCTGCTCTATTACCCAGTGATGCAGACATCTTGAATGAAGACCAATGACCATTGCCACCACAACTGCTCAAATATGCAGTCTTGTTTAACTTCTGCAGAGTACAAGATATAGACCATCACTTCCTTCAACGAATGCCTTTCTTAATAGTCCACATCATAGTGATCCTGACTGAAAATTCTGAGCAAATTGCTAGTAATAGTACTGTTAAAATTGCAACTGCTGCTACTCATTTTTTAAAATATGGTCCCTTAGTAACGAAGAGGTTTTTCTCTTTTAAAAATATTCAAACTTCAGTTTTTCATCAAGCATATCATGTATTATCGACAAAGAAGGGAGGCAGGATGGATGGTCACTGCAGAAAACAAGGGTTACTTTTCTCGTTCATAATCACCAAATAAACCTCACACTTATCCCGGTGAACTGTACGTCCTTCCATGGGTGATGGTGAAAAACAAACCTGAGCGCACTGTAGCTGTGTGCTGACTTGTAATTACTGAGCCAAATGCTGAAATATCTAAATAAACTCACACTGAACAAAATGACTCTAAGAGGCAGACTTGCATACAAATGTTCATCTTCACTGCAAGATGAAAACAGGCAATGTGCCAGCATAGTACATGGCATTAAGGTCAGACCATGATCTTTTCCATTAACTGCTACAGGTACCTTAATTAATTGTAAAAATTACAGTGGCATTCCTATGATTTTGCTTATCACATTTTCATGAATACCACATTCATTCTTGTTGGTTTATCAAAATAATAGCTGCATTAATAAGGACTGGTCATTTGTTTCAAAGTGATCCTGTCAGCTAACACATGGAAAATCCTCATTCATTCCTTCCCTCTTCATTGTATTAACATTATTCATGCTGAACCCTGCTGGCATGCATGTGACAGAGTATGGAATTTGAGAATACTTTGGCATTGAGCAGCACCCAATTATCAGAAATTATTAACGTTAACGGAAATAGCTCTGATCCTCTTTTTTTCGGTGAAGAATACATTGCCTCAGTTTTAGCCACATGATCACTCTTTTAGTCTCCCCATTCTCTTTGTTGATTAAAACCAAAGCACAAGTGAGTGATTTTTTTTTTCCCTAGCATCTCCCCCACCATCCCCCCGCCCCGCCCCAGTATCCTGATAGCTGACTAAATTAACACTGCCCTCTGATCACCAAATGAATGGTCTTTGTGGGACCAAAACATGGGTGATCAAACAGAGCGTCCGCCTGGTTTGACAGGTGTGGAGTTGAGTTGCACATGTGCCTTTCCTGTGCCTGACATCAGCAGCAGGAGGGGTGGAGCAGTCCGGGGAGTTAGTGCATTTACAGTTGTTACCAGGGAAACAAGAAAAATTGCAGACATTCTGTATTATATATAATATGATCTGAACCTGGCTGTATCACAGAAACATTTGGCTAATAGAGCAACATACTGTGTAATATTAGCAAAAAAATCCAATATTTTTATGGTTGTAGCAGGGACTTCTCTGATGTATAACATTAGTCATTAGAATTTAAATTAGACTTGAAAGAGAAGACAAATGGAAATACCAAGTTCTGCTATCTCCTTACCCAGAACAAATGGTCCTACAATGAATTTCCGTTGCAACTTCATTCGTGTTCCTGGCTTTGAGTGGCCTGCAATGCAGATAATGCTATATTCTCCAACAGTTACTCTTCCACAGGGGTCCTACCTTCTCCTCTCTATAAGTGAAGCCTAAATTTCTACTTGATATTACATAATTCTCACCAATTTCTAACTAATTTAGACCCTGCCGTTCCTTCTGACATGGTGTAGAAGCTCAAATATCTTGGAAAAAAAAAAGACTAAAAGATTATCTGAAGATAATTGTCATCTAATTTAAGACGTGGTAGAAGAAAAGCAACTTATGCAACCTTAGAATTGCCTTGTGTGGTGTTCCACTGCTACATGATATCACTCAGGCAGCAGACAGAGGTGAAAAGGAGCAGGTCTAGACTGAAGCCATTGGTGTTGAAGGACTGAGGTCCATGCTGCATGAAGTTTGGAAAGCTTTAGTTTGGATTAAGTCTGTGAACTGACTAAGTCAGCCCTATGAACTCAATTCCTATTAACAGTTAGGACACTTTAGAGATGTTCCTGGACTGCGACCCTTGGTTTACTTCCATCTGACGCTGTTTTAGCACTCTGGGCCATTCTATGGGACAAACCAAATTACGGCAAGTGGGGAAACCCTCAAATTTTTGGTTGAAAGACAGACTCCAGGTCTGAATTGAAATGCTATTACAGGTGCACCCAAAGTAACCCACAATCCAGTAAGTAAACCAGTGAAAAAGTATAAAAAAATATTCTGCCATTTGTCACATTCATTTATCTTTTCTGCTGTCCGTTCTCCACAGCAAAATTGGTGCGGACAATGGTATATCTGAATAGTGTTATCTTGTGCTCAGAATAACTAAAGCAACAGATTTCTTATCTCTCCTAGCTGCAGAATGTCTCTTCACTTTAAGCTTTGTTTTATCTTGGCTATTTCTTTAATGCCTTGGGGTTGGTTGTTTGGTTTTTTTCATCAAAATTGTTTTAGGCTGAAGGACAAAATTGTTTCCCAGCTGTCTGAATCAGAGATCTTTCCAGATCCATCACACATATCTCTATAATTTAAGCTAAAGCAATAACTGGTGAAAACAGAAGGCTGCAACTCTCTCTGAGTTATAACTACTTTCCCAGTGCCTTACACCAAGCCTTTGTTATGTGTCAAAGGAACGTGAAAAACCATGAATCTCAGCTTTGTTTTTGTCGTCCCTTTGCTATGGAGCACAGTCAAGTATGTACACTAATTTGGTAAGTTCATCCTGAGTGGAAGACTCAGACTCTAAAGTAACCACCAGAAAAGAGACCCTTTACAGCTCCCTCTCTTACATATTTTTTAATCTAAGTGTGGGATGCTAACAGGGCTCTGCACTTCAGAGGCATGAAACAATGCAGTGCGTACAACTATCCCTGATCAGTAAGAAGGTAATTCGCTTTCGCCATTTCACTCGTTTTGAAGCAATAAAATGACCACTTCTAATATGACTTGTGAATTTTATTTTCTATTTAGGTGGTTACTGTGTAGTCAAGCAAAGGCTCAGACACAAGGATTTGGGGCTGGAGCCTCCCTAGTGTGGGTTTAGAGATAAGAAGTCTTTAACAAGCCTTCTGCAGGTATACAGCTGCAGTACATAATCTGATATATATCGTTTTAAAGTCTATAATCTAATCAAATTCAGCTGTTTTTCAAGGTGACAACAGAAGAAAATGTTCTCTGTAATACTTATGTTAACTTTCATCTTCCAACTAGCCCTCTCCAGAAAAATAAATGGAAAATGAATTTAACATTGTCAGAACTATCAATAGTTCCCTACTTTTGTTCTTAAAAACAGTTTTCACTTTTTCCTCATGTTTTAGGGTAACTGAACCTTCAAGAGAGGAAATAATGAAAAACTATAACCAGTTAAACTTACAGAATAAATAGCAAGAGAAAGTAGATTAGAACTAAAAAGTGACAGAACTCTGTGCTCCAGCACTAACTGGCATTTCTATTTCTGTCCAGTGAGTTGAAGGTCGCTTAAAAATGCTAAGGTGACAAATTTCAGTACCACCACAGCAGTGGCTCTGACAGAGACACTGCAATGACAGGGAAGCAGGGAGGCATGGACTGCTGGTGCTGCAATTCATCAGCAGTTTTGGGCTGGGAGCTCGCCCCGCCTGACTTCCATCTCCTCCCCACCAGCTTCCCTTCTGCCTTGATTGTGTGCTCGTCTCAGCTCACAGAGTGCATTAAACATAAACACCATTCGAATCATCCCTGTTCCCCATGACTGACAGCAGCATTTTGTCAGCTTCAGCAGCTCCCTGCACTCGCTTCACAGGGAGGGTGTGATAAAGAGGATATACAGAGGAGTATTTTAATTACAGGCATTTTCACTCGAGGAGAAACGTAAACAGCTGAAAAACGTAGAAGTGTGACACATCTCCATAAATAACTGGGGCCTCAAGGAGGCTGCCACTTGCTTGCTGGCAGTCACTGGGCTCTGGTAGCAATTTGAGGATGAGGAGAGGGAGAAGGAATAGGGACACAGAGGCCTGGATTATATGTTGCAAGTGAGAACATTATTAAAAACATCTCCACCGTACTTGGTCATCTTACCAAGTTGCATGTTCATTTAAAAATATAAATAAAAAAATAAAACTGTTTAATTATTTTCTTTCAAAATGAAAGCAATAAAGAAATCCTGTGAAAGATTTTTTAATCAGCTTCCAAAAAAAAGTCTTAGAAAATCTACTCCCCCCACACTCCCCTTTTTAAATGGAATTTGTAATCTAATGAGGAAATTATTTATGAAGTATTTGGCCTGCACCTGAAAATATCTCCATTGAAATTATGTTTGGCAACCTGAAACACTTTGAAGTCGGTGGAGTGGCAATAAAAATTAGACCTTCATTAAAAAGTAATGCCTTTTCTCCAGCAAACTGGCACCATCTCAAGAGGTCAGACTCTAGGAAGGCCAC
>NW_010402923.1:21480-21896 GCF_000710305.1 Buceros rhinoceros silvestris | reverse complement strand
TTCTCCAGCAAACTGGCACCATCCCAAGAGGTCAGACTCTAGGAAGGCCACAGATCTCTGCCCAAGCCTCTCCTGTACGCCACACATGGAAGCAATTTTGCCCATATTCTCTGCTGCTCTTTATGAATTTCTTCTTCTCCTTCCCCACTCCTTTTTCAGGCTTCCTTCTACAGCTTTCATGTTGCATTTAGGAAATTAACAGTAACTGTCAAATTACTCTGCAAATAGGAGAATATAAGTTTGGAAGGAGTAGAACTTGCCTTTTGCCCTAGGGCCAAGTGAATGGAAGAGCAACAAAGGGATCCTTGAGAAGTGTTTGGATAGACTGTTTTAGCAAGCCAGGCTCTTATTTTATCAAGTGCACACATTTTTTCCATTGACAATTCCACCACCCCACCACACCTCACACCAACCGC
>NW_010402923.1:17300-21351 GCF_000710305.1 Buceros rhinoceros silvestris | reverse complement strand
CCCCCGTAAATTATTCTTTCCCCTTCTGCACCCCACTTGCTTCATGGATGGGGAAAGTTACTGGGAATGATTATAGCTGCTAAGCACTGGCAAGGTGGGTATTAACCCTTGGAGAGAGATGGAAGAGGTTTGGAAGTGGGGGTTCCTTGTGAGATTATGTACAGAAGATTCAGTCTGGTTTGGAAAAAACCCACCCACTTCTCACGTGTGTGTACGAAGATGACATAAAGGAGGGAGTAGTTACTTTAATTAAGTACTGAAATCTTCCGGAAAAAAAGTGAGAGAAGAAAGCTCAGAGGAATTGTAATCTATGGAGATGTAAGCTAATTACTTAATCACTTGCATTTGTAAATCTTATTATTGGAAAAGAAATTACTGTAGTGATTAAATTACAGATATTTATCTGCTAATAGCCCTGATTAACTGGTGATGCTAATCTGTCATTCTGAAAGCCAGTATTAACTGCATCAATCTCACAGAACAATAAACAGTTTATATGAAAGAAAACTTTGTCCATGCAGAGTCCAGATGTGTGAAGGGAATGTGTGATGTGTGAGATTCTGGAACCAGTTTGCTGGACCAAAACAGCCAACACTCTCAAAATTAGTTGTTTTGGCCCATTAACCCGTTGTCAGGCTCAAAGCACTACTTAGTTTTGAACAATTGCTGTCTTATACTGCAAAAGCAATTTAGTTCAGAGAATTTCTTCAGTAAATAAATAAATCCCAGGCTTAATTTATTACCAGAAAGTTATTAGGGCCAGGGCAGGTAGACCAGAGAGAGTTGTTACTAAGTCTTGCTTGCAGGTCCTGCAAAGAAAAGGTAGCTGATAGAAGCCAAAGAGAGGTACACTTTATTTATTTTTAACCGATACCTGACTGATGCTATTGATTTTCACTTTGGCTAAATAAACTTTTTCTTTTTAATCAGTGTTTCTTACCACAAGGGAAAGTGATGAAGAGGAAAAGTGGAAAGACCAGTACCTTAATTTCCTCTCCATGTTGCAGGGCAGGTTTTACAGGGAAATGAAACTGCAGCAAATAAACCTGTTAGAGCTTCAGAGGAAATTTGCTGTGAAGCAGACAATGGCATAATACCCAGAGAAGATCAAGTTTCTCATTTAAGCTGTTCAAGAAGTACTGCAGAAAAAAAAAAACACACAAAAAAACAAAACCAAAACCAAAAACAAAACAGAAAGAAAGAAAGAAAGAAATGAAACAATTGCTGTAAATGCTTGCCTTACAGAGCTCCTATCTCAAATATAACTGGAATCTACCAATGTAATCTTTATGATGACCAGATGTTACTATTTCTGGGAACGTCCTGAGTTTTCAAGGGCTGCTCCGGTTTCCTGGCTGATTATATTGAAACTGGTGTTTGCCTCCGTTATGATAAAATCTGCCAGCAGATCAGCCTCATCTCGTCCTATCTGTGTTTCCCACTGCAATCTCCTCTATCCCAACAATTTAAAGCAACCTTTCTTTGTGCATAAAGCACTACAATAGTCTATAAAACAAGATCTGAGGCCTTTTGGTTACATTGTGTTGAGGATTAATGGTGAAAGAAAAGAGAGTATGGAAGGCGAGAGAGGATTATGGCATGATGTTCCTTGTGCTGGATCCAAATATAAGGATGTATTGATAGTGTCAGACCAGAAAGGATAAGAAAATACATTCACTTTGGCACATCTTTTTTTTTTTTTCTCCCCAAGATTTTATGTGGTTAGTTTTAGAGGATTCTCTTTTTTCTTTTCTACTTCCCCCCCAAGAATGACAAATATTTTTCTAGAACTATCAGGTCAGATGAAATTGAGCATCTACAATAGGTCTCAGAGGCTGCCACACATCCAGAAGTCCCAGATGAGTCTACGCCAGCTGTGCAGTGTAGTTCTACCGTATGAGCTCAGTGAATCCTTTCAGAAAACACAAGACTCTTGGCATACGTAAGGTCCAGTGTTTGAACATCTGTGTTTGAAGTTGCCTATACAACAGTCCCAGATTTTACCTGACATGCTGCAAGTGCACCCTGCAATGAATCTGTGTCTGTGTGTTAAGCCTAAAGTATTATCTCAGACGGTGTTGGCTTTATGGCCTGAGTGTAACAACTCATGCAGTGCATGCGTCAGTATTTCTGTGTGAGAAATATTTAGAGGATGCCCAGGTTTTAAAAGTTTTGCTTTCAGTAGCAAAAATAAACAAACAAAAAAGAAGGAAGAGCAATATAAAAGATTCGAGACATCCCACATCCAGAGCCAAACCTTCTGAGGAGCAGAACACGTGCATAGTAATGAAGAATACTTCCATGGATAAATACAGATTACTGTGCATTTTCTCCCTCTGCACTTTTGAACTTAGTGTAACATGTACCTTTGCAGTTAGGAACGTGGGAGAAGAAAGTACACATCTGCCTGCTTCCATTAGTCCAGGCACACATAAGGGTGATAGTCCTGAGACCTAGGAACCCTAGATGTTACGTAAATTTGTGTCGATGAATAAAGGAGCCTTTTCATCACCTGTTGGCAGCTCAAGATATTCTAGATATCACCAGGAGCATGAGACAAGCTCAGGGATCAAATGGCACAGGGCCTTCTGTGTCCTGCAACAGCAGGTGAGGACCAGGTCTGGGGGACTCTCCCATTATCTGACAAACGCTTGTTCTGGGGACACCACAGCAGGAAATCTCCGAGCGAAAAGGAGACCGTGTTTTCAGGTAGTGTAGAAATGCTCTCAATTTCTAACTGTGCGGACCGAGAAGTAGAGTAGAGGGGACCCTCAAGTTTCATGTCACTTTCTCTTCCAGAAAGCTAGAACATGCAGAAACGCCCATGACTAAGGAGTGATACTGAGTGGGTATTAAGAAATGGTATTGTTTGGGGGTTTTTTTGCAGGGTGTCAGTGAAGACTAGGAAGTTAATTCCTTTATAAATGGGGTGCCTTTTATCTACAGACTTTTACCATGAGGGAAAAGGTCCTAAACCCAGGACTGACTGACTGGATGCAAAGGCAAATAGTTGATACTTGGCAGTGGCACCTTGATCATAGAAAAAGACTGAAATGAAAGAGTCCTTCTATTTTTCTCATCTTACTGGAATTTGCATATATTCATTCACATATATTTCATTGGGAAGCAACCATGACAAGCAAACCCAAAAGAAAGTAGAGTAATGAAAGCTCGGTGAAGATCAGAAAGAAGAATGGGAGCTCAGTAAGACATTTTCTTTTAGTTCAGTTAGTCATAGGTGAAGCTCAGAAAAAATCCTCCCCAGTGAAGAGTTTAAAATATTGGAATATTTTCCCATTTCTGGTAACCGCCCTGACTTGCTGGGATCAAACAGATGATAAAGGGAGCTGGAAGCTTTCTCTGGAAGAAGTCTCTGGAAGCAGTCACAGACTTAAAAAATGAAGAGACATAATTCATATAACATACCTGAAGCCTGAAGTGCTCTAAAAGAGAAACCAAAATATTTTCTCATAATTAAGTACACATATTAAATTGTTAGAGTAGAAAGTTCTGTTGCCACGATTTTTGGTCTCCAATGTAAGTTATAAGGGACAAAAACTCAACACTCTGAACGTGACTTCTGGTATGAAAGCATAAGGAATTCTAGTGTCTAATTTTCCACCTACTCAAACAGATTATTTCAGTCATTTCGAGCCAAGATTTTTTGACGTTTCCTTAAGTGGTTTATTGTTGTTTTACACTCTGATTTCATTTTTATAAGGGAAGAGAAAGGCATACTCTTTATTTTTTCTGAAATATTTTAAACAAAATGTCTGTTTTCATAACGCATTAGTGGTAAATGGCTAAAATGAAAAAAAAAATCTTCTATAGCTTACTTAGGCCTTTCTTTTTCCTTTCAAAGTGTTTTGTCTGCCTATTTTCTTTTCTGTGGTTGTACTAATTATGGTACAGTTCTAAGGAGTGTTATCCTTCTGGTAGCAAAAATGGCAATTATGACAAAGCAAAAAAGCTTTCCTGCTTTCAGTGTGTTCAGTCTCTTTTGATTGGGAGATCCGCAAGGCACTTTCTTAGTCTGCGTTTACCGTGTAGG
>NW_010402923.1:9037-17191 GCF_000710305.1 Buceros rhinoceros silvestris | reverse complement strand
GATACAACATGATCCTGCTGTCAGTGGGAGCTGCAGGAATTCTATAATTACCTCTAATGTTCCCCATTTTCCTGGTAAGGGAGCGGGAACAATCTGTTAGGGCCAGGCACACTTCTTGAGTCTCTTCTGAACACTAGGAAACTGCAAATGCTTCATCATTCCGCAGTTCTCTTTAAAAAAATGTCATGTTTTTTTAAAACGAGTACATTTTTCAGTTTTAGGGGTGGTAATGCTGCATTACCTGTATAGACGACAAGCCAGTATTGAGGAAAGGAATGAAAGCCTGGTCTCCTAATTGATATGGTATGTGCAGCAGGAACCCTTATTAGAGCTGAAATAGTTGGGCATAAAAGGGGCACATCAGTTTTTATCTGAGACTAATGGTGGTTCTCCAGCCTTGCTTCCCTTCTGAAAGAACTACGTCCTTCTACCATTAGGACACAAATTCCAAGAAACTTGAGAAAACTTAATCAATATTTACAATGATGACTAAATGAGAACATTCAGTCAGTCTGTTTGGACAACAGCTCTGATAATATCCTTTCTTAATAAACAGGTCTAATAACATTCTCTTAAATAAACGATTTTTCACAGACTCTAGACACTGTAACTACCCAGACAGTATCTTGAGAGGCCTTGTACACACAAGTAGTACATTCTGAGCTATGAAACTGTTGTGAATTCATTTGCAAAATACCAGAGGAAAAAAATGTACTTCTGTCCATGTAGCCCTCAAGTCTGTGATTATAAGATGAACTTGCAGAAGTTGTAATTTCAATTTTGCAAGCAGGTCCGTAAGATTTCAGTCAGCGTACATGCAATGTACCAAAATGTTTTCAGGACTATAGCCTAATCTGAGGAAAGACAAATCTTCCTAAATCTTCTGGGGCTGAATGAAGAACAATAACAGGTGTTAAGGGACATCATGAGATGAGACTGGAGTTGCAATCATCACTGTTTCCTGAATGTTTGTGCTCAAGGTCTTAATTATTTACTCTTTGCAAGAGCTGCAGAACTGGCTCAGAAACTGGCTCAGTATCCCCACATCATCACTCTGTCACCCCATTGTAAGACTGTCATTGGTGTTGTCTGTTGAATTTGAATACTTTGACTTGTTTGGATCACTTGCCCAGTTACAGAGAACACTGTCAACCACTCAGATGTGCGTGCAGTTCCTCTATCCCAGCTAGCTGCCTGTTCATGACCACAGAGATTAATTTTTCCCCAAGTCACACTGGGTCATTCCTCCTCCACGAGCCTGGCATAACCAAGCACAAGAGAACTAGGAAGGCAGACTTTGTAGAGCACTCTGTTGCCAAAGGTTTCTAAGTGGAAGCTTCTTAAGAAAACTGACATGAATTGATATTTATTAAAAAGAGGTCAGGTGATTTGGGGGATTTAAAGTAACATCACATTTCAGTGCCACTGGGGGAACATACACACTTCTTCAAGACTCTTAGCATCCACCATTAAGGAGAAGAATATCCTCATTTTAGCCTTTCTTTTTAGAGCTTATCCATTCCCATCTCTAGAAATGGTAACAAAAGATTTGAAGTAATCCTTTGGCACGTACTGAGACATCGGTTTGAGGTGAGATAGAATACATATGATTATTAACCTGAGATGTGGGTTGTGGCTTTTCCAGACTTATTTTTGAACTGTCCAGGGGACTCTTCACATCATTGACCAATGTGACCGCCCTCCTCGTGCCTTTAGCAGCAGTAACGCATCACAAGCATGTAATGCATTATGTTTTGCTTCTGCTGCCGTTCAACAAGCAATTATTCATATTCAGCAGTGTCAAAAATCCTTTCCTATAAATGAAGAAATAACAGACTGTTTTGCAGCCACAGGTGCCTGAACTTTTCCACATTGATCATATCTTTCATTTATGCTGTCGTCATCAATACAAGTGAGCTGAAGTAGAGAGAGGAACAAAGTAACATCTTCAGGAAAAATACAGAAGAAAGATACAAGGACATAATTAAAGCAATATAAACAGTAAATTTTAGTTGGGAGATCTACAAATGATGAAAAGTATGTTTACATGTTTAACATATGTTTAACAAAACATTTAATTAATGTTCAGATCTTTTTTACCTCTCAAGGACTTGCAAAACTTTAATGACTTATAGCCTAGATCTATACAGGTCTAAGGTGTCCAAGAGACCCAGTTTAGGTCAGGGACTTGAAATTCTTATCTTTTTAAAGAATGTTACAGACACTAAGGCAGAGGGGATTCTGGTATGGGGAAGTGACTGGTTTTTTTATAAATGATAAAATAATCATTTAGCTATTAGAGAATAGATAATGTAAGCTGAAAATCAAATTGAACTTAACCTGAAAAGTGACTGCTGAGAAATATAAAGATAAAGAATGTAAGTTCAAACGCTTTCGTGCCTGATTTGGAGGAGGCTTCAACTCTCTCGTGTAGGTATCTTACATGGGCGGTGGGGCATCTGCTTCCTTTATCTTGCGGAAAGTGCTTAGACCTGTTCTGAAGGTAACTGCTAAAATGTAAACGTTCTTTCAGAGGATGCTCTTTTCAGCCAGGTATACTAGTCAAGTTTCATTTGCACACAGAAGGAATTACAGCTATTGTGACAACTGATTTTTAAGTGAGGTAAACTTTTCACAAAAAAAAAAAAAAAAAAAAAAAAAAAAAAAAAAAAAAAAAAAAAAAAAAGAAAGGAGGGCAGTTACGAATGCATAAAGATGTCCCAGACCAATTAACGTGTTATTCCTCTCCTTATCAAGAAATATTTTTATTCACTTAAAGTCTTATTTCACCTATAAATAACTGTGTCCCAGTTAGGAAGTGTGCATTGTACGGTTTTAACCACATTAGTACCTGTTTTCTGAACAATGTTAGAACTTATTAACAATCTCTCTTCTCCTGTAGCAGTTTCACCTTCAGAATGGCTGATCTGAGATGAACTAAGAGATTAATGAAGGAAAAAATAACAAATGTTTTCAAATTTAAAAAGTCTATTCCTGTGGATAAATTGTTAACTACAGAAGATCTGCTTTCCTGTATTTACCAAAATTTTACCAAATTTCTACAAATAGTAGAAATTTCTCCTACAGTGATGTTATGTCACTGTAGATTTTTCTTCACTTTCTCACATTTTCTAACTGCTTTTCAAAAGGAAAAGAATGTAATTTTTACTTCTTTTGATTGCTTAGAAGTGAAAGCTAAAACTAGTAAAAAGTAATACTTTGAAATAACTTACATTATAAACAAAACTGCGTTTTCCCATAATGATTTTTAAAAACCTTAGAAAAATAAAAATTTGTAGTTTGTTGTGAAATATTTTCTCAGCATCATGAAACAGAATATCTAGAAAAACCTAAACAAAACCTCCTAACAGACACAGAAACGTTATTGATTTGAAGTGAAAATTAAACACTTAAAATACATGAAAGGAAATTAAAAATTTAGTAAAGAAAATAAGCAGTGTACATAAAAAAGTCTGAAATACCTACAGTTTTGCTTGGTTTTGCTCATTTTGTGCTGTTCTTGTTGAAAGGGATAAATACATGCAACGTATGCATTTTTACTATGCTGTCAGTTTTTGCTAAGGAAAACCAGCAAAACCAAAAGTAATTTTTTGTAAAAGCCGCTTGCAGTTTGTGTAGGTATGTGTACTCCAGCTGGATTATGTTGCAAGCGATTTGTCTGCCACTTGCAGAGAGAGGCAGTCCTTAAGTATGTAAATATATACCATATACATATAGTATATCGGGAAAGCAAAGATGCTGCAGTTTCACAGCGAAAGAGGACATAGTTTTCCTGTGGTATACGTCATTACTGTCGTGTGTTTAGTTAAGTGGGAGGTCTATTTATGTGGTCGTTAAGGTACCTGTCAAAAGGGTGCTTGGCACTCGCTCCTCTTTTGGACTTTGAAGCTCACTTCCTACAGTAACATTTTCCAGTCATAACACCTCCATCTTTACAGCTGAAAGTCAAGGCTGCTAGCCATCCCACTGTGCTTCAAAACGTAGAAACCATAATTCAGCCCTATGGAAATGAACCAATTACAAGGAACTTGGTTTAACTTCCTGCTGCGGTAGACAAATGGAAATCTACTACGAAAGTAAGCGCATGAGCTTAAGAAATATGCGTAGGAGCAATTACAGTCAACTGGAACATGCTAAGCAGCAACCCAATCCCTTTCTGTAAGGACCAGTTGCTGCACATAGCATCTGAGGATAACGAAACCATTATGGTTGCTATACTCTAGACAGAGAGGTGTGTGTGAAATTTCCTGTTCTGGTTGCAGATTTCAGTGTTTTCATGGTAGTGGAATAAAAGGTTAGTCTGTAAACTGCAAAGAATTTGGGCAAAAAAAAAAATGTTTTCATTTCTGTCTGCAGAAAAACAGATATCCTGCAGAGCTTCATACACATAAATGGTCTGGATATATTCACAATTAAAGGTTTAGCCTAATAAGGAATAAAGAAGTTGTGTAGAAATAGAATGCAGAAATGTAGGAAAAGTTTAAGATGCCTTCAATCATTGGTCATTGCTTGATGTCTGAAAAGTTAATCCTTGCTCTGAAACCTGGGAAATATAGCAAATTCTATCAGATAATAACATCAGAAGATAATTATCTCCATTATTTCATGTTCTAATAAATGCTTGTTTAGGAACAGTGTTCCAAGAATACAAGATAGGCAAAGATTTTATTACTTCTGTCTACAAATTCTTCTTGTTCATCGGTTGTGATTGCATTATGTGTAATCCCAATACTATTCATAGTTTTTTTAACACTTAAGAGTTTCTCTTTGAAGTTGTGGACCACCTTTTTACCATGAAACAAGTAAGGTATACTGTGTACATTAAAGACAGCTGAAAAATATGAAGGCATCACTGTGTCATGCTATCTCAAAAATTAGGTATTTTTTTTTTAAAAAACATTTTCAACATTATTACAGTCGAGTTTTACTTATTTCATTCATACCTTTTGAGATGCCACTACTATAGTGTACTAAACAATGTGGCGAGTTATGTAAGCAGTGTATAATAAAATGCAATACGATGCACTGGAAAGGAGCTAAGATTTTGTGATTCCCATTTCTTGGGAATGATTTTCATTCTCAGGCACAGAAAAACTGAACAACAAAATGTCAGACTACAAATACTGCAGGAAGGTGGTAGACATTCAGCCAGATCTCCAAACACAGGATTCCTGATTTCTTTGTTTACCAAGTAGACAACAAGCATTCTTTCTTCCACCCTGATTTATTTAAATTCCTTTAAGTCAAAACTATGCTGCGTAGGGTCATTATACAATCTTTTGTCAGCCCTCACAAGTCTCCAAAGAGAGCT
The DNA here is from genome assembly GCF_000710305.1 of Buceros rhinoceros silvestris. Classification (NCBI taxonomy): domain Eukaryota; kingdom Metazoa; phylum Chordata; class Aves; order Bucerotiformes; family Bucerotidae; genus Buceros; species Buceros rhinoceros. The sequence continues at coordinate 11,859 of NW_010402923.1, read as the reverse complement.
TGGGATGCAGCAGGAAGTGGTCGTGGTGACAAGGAAACAGGGCAGCCTTGGATTTTCCCTGGGCAGGCCTGAACAGTGCCTTGCATGTTTGGACCAGCCTGCAATTATACCTGCTGTCTCAACCTGGAGCAAAAGCCCATGTCCTGCCCCTGTAATGGCTATGTCCCACTGCATACGCGGTAAGGTTAAAAATATTAGCACTATCATGCTGGCCAAAAACTCATCTGGGACTGTAGTTATGCTGGCCAAATTAATTATCTGCTTTGACTAATTTAGGCAATTAGGTCAGTCTGGTTTTTGTTCATCATTTTAGTTCCAGGTAAAACATGAACTAATATCCACCTTTTTTTTTTTTTTTTTATTTAGAACATTTCTGGTGAAAAGCTTTTTCAAACAATTTCTTTTTTTCCAATTGTACTATGAGCCAGATTATGATAGGCTGTTCAATTATCACAAGAGCTAAGAGTTTAATAAACTACAGTGAGCACATGCAGTGGAGACTTTCAGTATCAGGTACTCAGAAAAACTTCAACAGAAACAGTTTTAATTAAAAAAAAAAAACAATCATGCCCACATCGAATTTTTTTAGTCTGCAAAGCTGTAAACTTAAGGGGACTGTTCTGTTCATACATCTCCTTTGTCAGTCTCCTCTAATTTCTCAGTGTACTGGACAGGTTTTACCAAACCTAAAAAAAAAAAAAAAAAAAAGAAAGGAGTAGATGTCTCAAAGTTAATTCTATAATTTTTAGGCACACCAGTGTTGTCACAAGTTGGCTAAGGCTAGCCAATCAAGGGACAGACTCTCCCAAATTAGCCCCTTCCCTTTCCCAAGAGGGAGGGCTTAAGACAGGGATAAGAAAAAAAAAGTTGTCAGGCCTTTGTCAAGTCTGGAAACTGAAATAGTTTTAGTAATAATAATAGTTAGATATTTATATACAGAAACAGAGTTTGAATAGGATGATATAGGATCCAAACCAGTGCAACAAAGAGGTGGGAGGTAACAGAACTGCGGTTAGGGAAATAATAATATAGGCTACCTCGCTGTTAACCCTCCACGAGCGGCAGTCACATGGCTGGTGTGGTGGAAAAGAGCAGGTGGTGGTGGCAGGGTAGCAGACCACACAGAAGGGGCAGGGGACCGTGGCAGCGGGACACATCAGTAATTTGAAGGAAAGGATGGATTGGTTAGCCGCAGCAGAGAAGGACACGATCTCACCCCCATGCCTTTTTAAAGGCAGAGCCTTGGCATGCCAAAACTCCATAGCCAATGAGATGTGCTGATGTCATGGGAGGAATATGCCATTGGTTGTCTGACGTCTATTTTCTCCGCTGTTGTGCATGCTTAGTTCTCAGGGTTGTGTGTGCACCCAGGGTGCATGGCCATAAGCACATGAGCCCCAGGACAAAATAAAAGGTAAACTAAGCTTAGTTTACCTTATACCAGGACAAGTGTCAGAGAAGACGGACCCAGGGCAAGTATCCTGTACCCATTGGATCCTTTGCTGCCAGGTATGAGTAAACAGGCACTTAAGGTCTGCTCAGATTAATATCAGGGTTTATCTTGAGACTAGATATCTCAGTGTTGCCTCTTAACCAGGGAGCATGCAGAAGGGAATGGAGATTATTGTGATTGTTAGATGGTTGATGGCTCAAAGAACATAAAACCACAGGAAAGGAGGCTGCAATAATTCTAGTGTACAGAGTAACTTTACTTTTTATACAGAGGAAAAATACATCAAAAGCTGGCTTTGTTTCAGAAGGTGTTGTTATGCCATATAAGTAAATAAAAATTGAATTTATGAATTTATTTTCTTTTGGTTTTATATTGTCTGTGTTATTCACATGTTATTTCAAAGCCTGCTGTGTCTGTCCAGATCAAAATAGGTGTCAAAATGCCAAACTGCCCAATGAGGGTGCTGAGTACCTACCTGGCTTTGTTTAAGTACCTGTTTTGCAGAGAAGAGTAGGGCTGGGCAGTTTGTTTTTTAGTTATTGTTAATTTTATATTATCTTAACTTATACTATTTCATTTTATTCTTCCATGTGCATTACATACGGAAGTAAGACGGAAGTATGTGTATTCCTGATTCGTACTCATCTTGCCACTTGGCACTCTCTAATATCTCTTGCAGCCCTTGCCTTATCCATCTAGTCATACAATCTTAGCGCAAACCTCCGAAGGCCATTACCTCTACTTTCCAGCAATTTTGTTACCATGGGAAGCTTCCTCCAGCACTGCATCTGGACAAAGCCTCAAACCAGGGCCTGTGACTTACCCAGACCCACAGCAAACAGGTTCCTTCCTTGCAGGGATTGCATTGCCTTGCATTTCCACCCTTCCAAGATGACCAGGAGACCAGATGGAGACGCTTCTCCAGCAAGAAAACTCTCATGGAACTGCTCTTTTGTTAGACAGTATTTTCATGACAATGAAATGACAGTGAAAGCAGCAGCTGGAGCATTGTTGGAATAACAGCCATACAAAGAGATGAGGCAGCACCCCAAATTTAGCCTGATGTCTCAGAAGCTGTAGAGCTCCCTGGAGCAGGGCGCCAGCCCTCCACATTTACTGCTTTCGTCTTGACATTCCCCTTGTAGTTAAAGTATGGTAATTTAGCAGCAAATTTAGATGCCAGTAAAAAGGATATAATCACTCATGTCTTGGCTTCACAAAATGTCTTATGGTACTGTGGTGTCTCACCCTGTGAAGGAGGAAGGGCCTAGTGCGGAAATATCTGCAATGTGGTTGAGGAACTTGTGATAATAGTGCAGTCTAACTATTGCTAGGAGTAAAGAGGAATAAATCTAGCCAATGACTGTAG
>NW_010402923.1:0-8903 GCF_000710305.1 Buceros rhinoceros silvestris | reverse complement strand
TACTCAGATGACTCTATCAGCACAGTTCCTCCTGGTCTCTGAAAGATTTTTAAAGTAGATTGTTGTCATTTTTTTTAATTTTCGGTTTGCCTCCATCCATTTCTTTTGCATGTCCCTCAGCTCCCATTAAACACAATCCATCTGACCAGTAACCCTACAAATGTGGTAAAAAAAAACCCAAAGAAAAAAAGGGGTCAGGGAAAGGTTGGTTGAATAGGCAATTAGTGGGAAATTTTGTAAACAATAAGGGAAATGTGATACAGAGCAGCCTATTTTTTCTACATAAGTCTCCATTTCATCTCCAGGAATATTCTTTTCATGCATATTTAGTTTAAGAAAAAATCCACCATACATCTTTCAGGATATTTTTCATTCTTCATTTTTGATATGATAAATGTTTAGGCAATAATGCTGTTATTGGAAACAAGTCAAATGAGTGCCATTCAAATTAGTGGGCAAGCTAGAGCAGAGTCTTTCATTTAGACTCCTCTTGATCAGACCACATTAAAATCAGCAAAACTTAAGCCTACTCTGTTTACAGCCCACAGGTTGTTATCTAGTTTGAAACCTTTCTGTTCAGAATTGTTAAGCCAGTTCTGTACTGCATGCGGCTCACCATTAATTGGAAGCTCGGATTCTAATGGCTGTTTTTTGGGGCGGGAGCTGGAAATCCTGAAACCCCCATCATGCTGTAAAATGTATTCATTTAATTTAAAACCTTTACATAAAATGACCAGGTTTTTGAAAGTGAAACTCTTAGCCACAGTGTTCCATATCAGACGCTATGAATTTATTCATATCTAAATTTTAAATTACCTCTCTTACGTTTAAGATGCCAATTTCATTATGTTACTTGGAACATCATTTACATACATTTATTATATCAGGAAAGAAAAAATCCTCTTTTGTGTTCAGTGCCTTGTTTCTCTAATCCCCACAGACAATGACGAAGAAAAGCAGGCTTTGTACTGTCAATTTCTTTTACTGCACCCATTGGCACTTGTCAATATTCCTTACTAGCAAAAAGCGCGAATATTCTAGGACCTGTAACAGCTTCAGAAATTTGCTGCCACTTATATGGGGATGTACTGTAAATGTCTACACATTAATTAATGGAAAAACAGGAATGTTTTGATGTTGCAAACCCACAGATGGAGCTCTATAAGCTGAGCTAATGCATCAGTTCCATGAAATGTTGCTACTTCACTATCACATTTAATAAAAATAGTAATATAAGCAGCAGAGTACTTTCTTTTACTATTTAATGGGAAAATATCACTCTATAACTAATGGAATCTTGTAAATATACACAGATCCTTAGGGCTTTTCAGGGAGATAGAGTAAGATATGCTTCCAATGTATGCTCTCCTGTTATTTTTAAACATGGGTTCAAACTGAAGCATACACAGGATCTGGAGTCATTCAGTGCTGAACATGTAGCTTTTCCTGTAGGTAAATGCTCTAATTTATACACACTCTGCAGGCTCTTGGTAATCGTATTAATTCTGATGCAGTTGTGCAAACATACTCCCTCTCAGACAGGACTTAGTCACACATTCTTGCAGTCTTGTCACTCTGAGTTAGAGTGACCACTAACAAATAGTAAACAATTGAGAATCATGCCAGTATCTTTTTTTTTCTACCTGGCAATTCCTCCTGAGGAGCCCTAGGTGCTAGACCTGGCTAAATGTAAGTTGAGTAACTGAGCTCTGCCTAGCCAGCTCTCCCCGCAGTGATAACTTGGTGATACATCCTTCTCCACTCCTTGTCCTTGACTCTGAGCTGGACTTGTTTTTACATATCATTTCTCAAAATAGACAAAGCAGTTCATTTCTATTCTGGGAGGTCATTGAGATGACTCTTCCCACCACAGCCTGCTCAATATTTTAATCATGAAAACAAGTCTATAAAATGTACATTGTGGGCATCTTAAAAATTTAATCTATCAAATGTCTCTGTTGGGTACTAAACTGGACTGCATCAAGGCTCCCATCTACCTTACACACATGACCTTCTACTTTTCCAGAGAAAAACAAGTTAGGAATGGTTAAGGCCCAAAACAAAAGGATAATTATCTCTCCACACCCAGGATTCAGCTGAGTCATGGCAGGTGTGCGCATATGGACTCATGAGATCAGAAATTCTTCCATGACATGCAACTTAAACAAAGTCTTAGAGATCAAATACTTGTACTCATGCTGAAACCCTGGAGTGAAACAACCTTTAAGCATATGTTACATTTGATTTAATCTGGAAATTGAGGTTTTTGTTTGCAAGAATGGTGCAATAAATTAAAGGAAATGAGAGTGCTTTTATAAAAATAAACAAGGGAAGTTCACAAGTTGGATGAAGACTGAAGTTTTCTTTAACCTGTAGGTTAACAGTAAGGTTTTAAACCTGGGGAGCTCTGCTAATGAAACAACCACATATATTCCCAAACCACCATCCCATACTTTGCCTGATGGTTGCGTTTTTACCTGCTACTGCTCCAGTACACTGAGAGGCAAAAGTACACCAAAGGAAGTGTCTTGTATTCAACAATTTTACATTTTATCGTTTTGGACTTTATATGCCATTTAATATTGAGAATTAATATGCAATTTGGAACAGCAGGTACTGAGAGTAAGCCATGTGCTAACACCTGATGTTTAGGTATTTGCACAGAGGATGAACAAGGAAATTGTCTTCCCCCTGACTTTAGATGTCTGCATCTGACTGTGGGTGTCTACTTACAGCCTAATTATTCTGAACTCCCTCTACAGTAATGAGAGAAACTTGCTTCCCACAGGTGACAGTATTCACTAAATGTTGATGTCTATTTTGGGACAAGACGAATCACATTCTAGAAATGTTGGTTTCTTTCCATTAACTATAAAAGACCCACACTGATTAACAGAAATGTTAAATGCTAAAGATTCTGACATGCAGTCAGTTGAATCCCATCTGAATGCTTGAGAGATGCTCAAAAATTAAAGAAATATATTACATAAGTAATCGACAGTTAATATTACCACTCATCATTGCACAAATTCTTAACCTTTTTCTCTGAAATATAAAGGCATCTTTTCTTTCTGGATTGTTGTATCTTATGTGCTAGAATTTTAATCTTAGACCAGTGGATAAACATATATATGTTTTAACACATGTATGCTCATCCTCTGACATCTTTTAAACTGAAAGAAGAAAGAATCAAAACTTCACAGAATTAAAAAAAAAGCCTAATGGCTGACACATTCTGTGCTTGTATAGTAATACTATGTAATTACTGTTTGTTTTTTTATAGTAAATATATGGATTTTAATTGATTTTTTCTCTGCACAGGAGTAGTGATTTATTTGCATGAGTCTCATACACTGTACGCAAGACGGGGTTTCCTTTCTACCACTCCTGTTCCTCTTACTCGTATCTCACTGGACATGAATATCTATCTGGCTGTGCAAAATAAAAAAAGCATTAAATGTGAGTGAGAAACCTGAAAGGAACTATATATGGCATGTTTGCTATCTTTTTATAATGGTCCTTACCAAAAACTCAGTCAAACTAAGGATAACTCATTTGCTCCTTACAGCATATAAAACTGTCACAACATACACACATGTTGTACGGGACTTGATCGCAATTTCTTCGTGTCTTGTGGCTGGAATCCTCTTTTGTGACTACCCAGAATTTACCCCCATAAGAAATTATGCTCTTTGGTGTCTACTCTCCTAAACTACTGCACAGTGTATGATTGCTTCAGTGCTGCAGCCCTGAGCATTTGCCTAGATGGAATAAATAAAACTTCTAGTACCAGACAGACTCTTAAGGCAGGTATGTAAAAAAGCAATAGCACAGCATTCGAACTCTTTATATTTTCATTTTGACTGCTGAAATCCTGATCTTAAGCCATTGATGGAATAATGTACTATATAATAAAGGACTGGAAAGCTTTCTTATAATTTCCTCTGTCATGAACAGGGGATAATATTTCCTTTGGAAAGTGGTATTTAGGTCTCGTATCCCATAGGCTCTCTTTTCCACAGACTACTGTAATAAACGATAAATGTACTCATTCTGTCTCACTTTGTGCAGTTCGTAACTCTTTAAAAGCTCCCATTTTGTCTGTTTTCTTTGGAAACTAGTTTTTCATCATTGTGTTGCTCATCCTTTTTCTCTGAAATTTAAGTAGTTTGATTTTCTTTCTTCTTTGATTCTATTATCTTTTAATACAAGGGTTGAAACAAAAAATACTCAAGTAGTTATTTTATAAAGACTATTAAGATCTTGATCGGCACTTTAAGATTTTCTGCGGAACTGATTTTCTTGAATGCATACAATTTTCAAGAAGTTACTGTATTGTTAGTGTTATTACCACCATTATAATCCTTGTTAGCACTCATTGTTATTATAATCTACCACATTTTGAGAAGAGGACATAATGTCTTCCTTTTGAACATCACGTTTGAGAAAACTTTGGTCTGATGCACATAATCAAAATCTTAATTCTATAGCTGTCTGATCCTCCCTTGTAACCAACATGCAATACATGAACTTCCAGTGCAGATTCACTTCACTTACTTACTTTAGATATTTATTTTAGAATGAGAAGAATCATTACAATTCCCAAGAAATGAAGAATAATTAGGGAATAGTCAAAGATGCCATCCACAAAGCTGAGCCAAAGACAATAGAGAAATGTTGTAGCCAAAGACTTGATCAGAGACAAGCAACACAGGAAGAACTTGCCTAAATGGAGGACTTAAAAATAATTAAATAGTACTAATGGAAGGAATCAGAAACAGCCTTCTTCTTCCACTGAAGCCAAAATGAAGGACTCAGTTCCATTCTTGTAATCCTTCTGTGATCTAGCACTGTTTCAAAAAGTCTCTGTTAATTTGCTTTCTCTTCATTTGTGCTTCCAGTCCTACACTCAAAACACATCCTATTTTTCCATCTTGCATTTTATACTTAAGTGTCAAGCTCTTCTGACCTCCTAGAAATAACTAGATTTCCCTCACAGGTTATTACAATGGATTTAACATTTGTCTTTCCAGTCTCCAGTTTTCCATCTTAGCTTTAAAATATAAGTCAGATTTAATCCCATGCCAGTTTTACAGAAGGATCATCTGTACCTTCCCTTAGTCCTGGATAAGGCCTGGTGTGCTTGTCCAGCTTTAGAATATATTAGAAGTTACAGTGAATGCTGTCTCACGAAATCATGAATTCACTCACCAAATTGATGTCAAGAGATTCTTTTTTCTTTTGAGCTTTTATTTCCCCCCTGAATTGGTCTCCATTTACTAAAAAATATTGGCCCTCTACAATAGAAAGTAAGTGAGAGCAAGGCTGTTGTGCTGTATTCAAGATGCTTATCTATTATTCCAAATAACAATAGAAAGTATCACATTAGGGAAATCTATTGCTTCATCTGTGGAATCTATCCTGAAATTAAAAAATTATCTGTTGCAGCCTGAATTAAATACCAAAACCTAAACTTGCAAATTTTTGTGACAGGAGAAATATATTGGAAGAACTCATCTATAAAACTGAGGAAATAGTTCTAAGTCATCTCCTTAGTGGATTTGGTCTTTTTTTTTTTTTTCTTTTAGAGGGGAAACCTAGTGTCTTCAGAATTGCCCAAGATCTAGTTCTTACAATAGATTATGGGGCTTGATATGCATATTATTACATTGTTTAGGAACAAAAAAATGAACAAATAGATAGCTGAGATTATTTAAAATATATTTAGATTGCTAGTGAAGCTTGTGAACCCATGAATTTCACTTGCTGGACTAAGCTGCTGTTTTCAATTGTTTTTCCCTCTGTATTCTCCCTCTGACCCCAGCACAGTCCCAAGAGTGGCATTGGAGAAGCTCACCTTGAAACAAGAGTGGAAACAAAAAGGACAGCTCAATTCAGCTTGAAGTTGGACTTTGCAAAGGAAATGTGGTGAATACAGAACGTGCTTGAAGAGAAAATAAGTGGCAAAATTGATCACAAATAAAATGATAGGGAAGCAGCAAGGGACTGATGTTAAGATTTTACTTTTTAGCAGGTTACCAGTGAGTTTTAAACCATAGAAGGACTTGTGAGTACAGGTCAACATTTAAAAATGGTGTTGAAAATTTGTGGCAAGTAATAAGAAGAACTACAAAGATGTTTTGAAGACTGAAGAAGAGGACCTTTAAAAACGTAAAGCATATGCTTTTAAATAAGTAATCAGGGGAAGGTCAGGTGTGATAGTACAGAGCAGTAGTTAATGGGTCATATACTAGCCCGTCTTACTGTGAATTATTTGTATGTCCACAGTAACAAATATTTCTGGTTTGTTTGTTTTCCATCAAGGTCCACTTTATGTAATTGCTCAGAATATATATGAATACGTCTATGGGAAGAAAATACTGAGAGTTGCAGTGAGAGAGACAAAGCAAATGACTGGCACTGGAATCTCAGTTCGTATTCAGACCTAATGCTTCTGAAGCAAATCACTCGGGTGTCCTTTCTTGCTATGCTGCAGGGCATATGATGGCAAGGCCTTGAGGAGCACAAGCTGTTTTTCTTTTTGATTAAATGACGTCAAAGGGGCTAACGGACGTTAGCAAACTGGCGTTACACCAGTCTGAAATGCATGTAGAGTGGGCATCGTCTAACCACCATTGCTCACTGATAGCTGGTGGAAACAGTCATACAACACCACTTTTTCAAGGTTTGGTGAGGCACACTCAGACAGTGGATGCTTTGTTGTTGCTGTAGGCCAAGTAGATACAAGGGAAAATGGGACTTTTTGCATGCTCGTATCTCATTTTGATGATTCTTGATGTCATTGTCCTTTTCCTCACAATTTCTTTGCAATTACACTGTTGCAGTAGAGTGTTTCGTTTCCTTTGTCATGGCTTCTGGAATAATTTTCTGAGGAATCCAGGACTTCTCTATTGCTATAATGACATCTGTCTTCCTTTCTCTGAAAACTAATCACCACCTAGCTGCTCAGTGCATTTTCTCTGCTGTTTATTTCATCAAATACAAGGATGAACAGCAATTACCTCCCTGGAATGTGACTGGAACCCTCAAGGAGAGCTGGAGGACTGCTAGAAAGTTACAGTCTTTGACTATTATTTTAGATCTGATGACCAAAATCGCATGCCTCAATTCTGCCCAGTTGCCTCACTGACCTACTCGAATAGCCTGACAGAGCTGTAAAACCATAGTTAAAATGCCAGCTAGTGATGCACATAATTTTTGCAAGGTGCAGGCTCCTTTCCACCAAAAAGAACTACTTTTCAAAAACATTTTTTTTTATTGCTCACGTTCCAGATTATGTTATTTTATGGTCATGTAGGTCACTAAGGAGATTTGAAAATTGGTCCAAACTCTGTACCAGTAACAATTTCCCACATTATTAACCATTTATTAACCATTGTTTGAAACACCTAATTGTATCAGAAATTGGAATTCCCAAATATGAAGTATCTTATGTTATTTTATGGTCATGTAGGTCACTAAGGAGATTTGAAAATTGGTCCAAACTCTGTACCAGTAACAATTTCCCACATTATTAACCATTTATTAACCACTGTTTGAAACACCTAATTGTATCAGAAATTGGAATTCCCAAATATGTGTGCACAGTGTAAATACTTTGGCATTGCACAGATCTATAGGCTTAAGGAGTAAACGGTTTTGGCCTTAATGTGTAGGTGTAGTACTATTTCTGTTAGCTGATTAGCTAAACATAAACAATCTAATCAGATGTCTAGTGTTAATACCTGGTTTATGTTTAAAATCCTCAGCCTCCAAATTTTTGCTGACTTTACTTAAAAATAATGTTTGCCACGAACATTTCTGCTGTGTAACTGCTGGTGGAATATCTGAGATGATGATATCATAGAAAAAGTGTCTGAATTTGTGAGGCTGGAAAAAATCTCCAGATAAAACCATGTTCTTCCAAAAGCACTAAAGCTCCTTATATTTCCCATTGATTTTTCTTTAAATAGCAGGAACAAGCTTGAAGATGTCAAACACTCTTATATTTCTGATTGATTTTTTTAAAATAACAAAAAAAAAAAGCTCACAGATATATTTTCATGTTATTTTTAGCAATTATTTTACCCTGTCCTAATATATATCTGATCACTTATATGTTATTAAGAGGGTTTAACAAGCCATAAAGCACCTTTTCCTTTTATTATATTGCTGTTGGAAACATGATGACACTAATAGCACTCACACTATATTTACTTTAAGGAAAATATTACCAGACAGTATTATTGATATGACTTAACAACAGAGAAAAGACATTACAAGTGCTGGATCAGATTTCTCATGAGAATAATAATTTCCTTATACCTAAAATAACTCTTATTTTCCCTTCTTCGTCTTCTTCAAAGCTTTGTACATTAAAAAACTGAGCTGATTGATAGTTCTCATTGATCCATGCGGGCTTCTGTTACTATCTGTGCATGTCATCTGGCTTCTTAATATTCACATAGCTTATACACTTGCTTTTGGGTAAAATTCCTGTTTGACTACTCCGGGATGTTTAATTTCATGACTGAAACCTTATAGTAATCTGTTATCATACAGGAAAAAGAAGTATTGTTCTTGTGCTACTTGTGCATTTAAATTGTATGTGTGCACTTTTTATAAGTGATTGTATTTTACAGTGCCATATGACTTGATGATTGATGTACTGTGCAGATCAAAGAAGATTTTGTAGCAACATGTGATGGGTTGGCAAAGATCTCCTTTTTAGGAGAATTTGCTTTAACTACCCAATTGTATTCCCTCCCATGTGACGTCAGCTGCATCTCCATTTTTTCATTAGTTAAAAGATTTCGCGGGTCTGTTCGATTTTCGCGTGGTTTCTGCTTTAAAAAGCCACGATGCACCCACGTAAGTCAGTCTTTCTGCACTCTCGGCCACCC
>NW_010402922.1:6705-13621 GCF_000710305.1 Buceros rhinoceros silvestris | reverse complement strand
CCCAGGTGGCCAAGAAGGCCAATGGCATTCTCGCTTGTATGAGCAATAGTGTGGCCAACAGGAGTAGGGAGGTGATCATCTTCCTGTACTGGGCACTGGTGAGGCCAGACCTTGACTCCTGTGTCCAGTTTTGGGCCCCTCACTACAAGAAGGACATTGAGATGCTGAAGTGTGTCCAGAGAAGGGCAGCAAAGCTGTTGAAGGGTCTAGAGAACAAGTCCTCTGAGGAGTGGTCTGAGGGAACTGGGGTTGTTTAGCCTGGAGAAGAGAAGGCTGAGGGGGAGAGTTTATCACTCTCTACAGCTACCTGAAAGGAGGTTATAGCGAGGTGGGGGTCAGTCTGTTTTCCCAAGAAACAAGCAATGGGAGAAGCGTAAATGGCCTCAAGTTGCTCCAGGGAAGATTTAGGTTGGATATTAGGAAAAATGTTTTTACAGAGAGGGTTGCGAAGCATTGGAACAGGCTGCCCAGGGAGGTAATGGAGTCCCCAGTACTCGAGATATTTGCAAGACCTGTAGATGTGGTGCTTAAAGGCATGGTTTAGTGGTGACCTGGCAGTGCTGGATTAATGGTTGGACTTGATGATCTTAAAGGTCTCTTCCAATCAAAACGATTCTGGGATTCTGTATGCCCTTGGCAATGCATTAGGGTAAAAAAACTTTCAAGGCTTGTTGAGGTTCTTTAGAAAACGGCATAAGAAAGAAGAAGCTAAACTAGCGTGGTCTCATCCATAGTGTTTGAAGAGTACACTGAGCAGATCAAAGGTGTGCCTACAAGCACATTCAGATTTTCATGCAAGTGATACTAATCAATAAATTCTGAAAGAAAACTTGAGAGAAAATCATCGTATGTGCACTTTGGACAATCAGGAAATCAGAACTTGGGAGTTATTTAACTGTGTAGATGATCCCTGTAGAAGTCTAATCTCTTTTAAATTGTAGGACACCATGGAACAGCAAAGAACTAATTTTGGATCTGGCTTTTTAATATCTTTCGACTCTGCCTTTTAATGACTCATCCATCCAGTCTTGACTTTAAAGAACTAGATAAAAAGCCTGCTTTTGATTTAAGCAGGAGCTTTTCAGGCCCTGTAGGACCTGAAAGTACAGCAAGGTAATAAAGCAAAATAATTATTTAACCTAAGGAGTGAGTTCCTTGACTTCATCGGGAAATGTCTGGAGAAGTGTGAAACGCTGATATTAGTTTACAAGTGGGTTGGAATTTTTTGAGATTTTAACGACACCTCAAGATTCAAAATTCATAAAAATATTTTAAAACATGCTTTCACTTCTTTTTTTAATTAATGAATTTGATATAGTCCTGTTCTGTGGAGGAGCAAGACAAAACCCTTTGACATGGTTACTTAAGCTGTTCTTAAATGAAGTAAATGATTCAAGACTGCCTAATAATCTCTAACCGTATGTCAGTGGATATGGAAGTCATTGAACAACAGGAAATTTAGTATTGCTAAAGACTGTCTGTACAAATCTGCATCTTTAAGATGAATCTTCATTTGAGTGGTATTTTATCTGCTTTGGAAATTGTGGTTTTAACATCTGCTTTTTTTCTTCCAGTATCGAGCAACTACTCTACCTGCATTTAAGTATTATGTGACTTGTGCCTGTCTCATATTCTTCTGCATTTTTGTTGTGCAGATTCTAGTATTGCCAAAGTAAGTGGTATTTAACACATATGCATTGTTATGTATATTTGCTCATTAATGTAAAAGATAAAAATGTATAGGTAGAAAAGTCTTGAATTATCAGTTTACGGAGGCCAATTCATGGAAATTAAATTGAACAGAGAAGACTGAGGATTTCAGCCCATTTTCAAAGTTATGATAGTTTCTGATTTAAAACACTGTCAATAGCATGGTGCCAAGTGTTAGTATTAATTCTTCATTCATTTTAGTTTTTCTCTTTCCGTTTAAAAATGAAATAAGTGTATTTAACATACTACTGTGATAAAACTGCTCTATTCAGCATGCAAACAGAGCATTACAATTCATAAAATGTCTCTTCTAAAACTAGTAATCAATTGCTGGAGCAATTTTTTTATCAGAATTCATATATTATGAGTCACTTTATATTTGAGCATATAAATCAGCTATCTTTCTATTCCTGCATATTATAGAAAGACTGAGAGAACTGGAAAACAGTTTCAATAAAGAATATTTTATTAGACTTCTTAAAACAAAATTTTGCTGTTGATTGTTTACGTAGTGGAAAATTGATATTTGTTTTATACCAATTGTTCCCAAAGCCAACACTGTATATTCCGTGTGATACAGTATTCTTCAGTTCTAGTCTCTTCTCCTGTGCAGAGCTTTCAGGAGTAGTACTTATAACCTCAGCTGATTGATGGGTCTTGTGCTGTAGTACTTACTCACATTTTAATTCAAAACCAGAATGAACTGTTAGGTCATTATAAATTGACTTTCCATGCTGTAGACTTGTTTTATAACATGTATTAAGTTTTATGGACTTCTATTCAGATGTTAATGCATTTTCTTTGCAAAGGATTTCCCAGCTAGTTTCTAACACAGAGACATAAGCTGCAAAGGGACACGCTTCCAAGGGTTCATCAGTATCCTGCACCTGGTTCAGTCTGACTTTAGGCATTACGATTGCAAAATACAAAATAGACTCATGACTAATTTTATTTGTCATTTTGCATAATGAGTCTATTTTACAAGCTCGTACTCTATTTTGATTAGTACAGGAATTAATTCAGGGAAATTCATGATTTGTGATATACCAAAAACCAAACTGGGACCTAATTAGTCCCTTCCAGCAGTATGATTTATTAATCCATTTTGTGTTTTGATTTCAGTCGTGAAACTTAATCTAGGTTTATCACCTATCATACATGTAGTAAGGTGCTCATTTTGCTATATCCTTGACAACTGTCTCAAACCAGTTGTGTAGCTCATTAAAATATATCAGATACTTGAAATAGGTGAACTCTAGGGAGCTGTATTCAACTAAGGAAAGTGTCCTCCAACTTGTAAAAGCATATGTTGATATTACATGACCTCTTTCTAATATCAGATCAAAAGATGCATATGATTTATCATTTTCATTACCAAAATGTAGATTATCTCTCGTCCTTTTATAGGGCTGCATATTAAACTGTAAAAGCAAGAGTGTAAAATCAGATACTACTAACATGAATGGTATTCAGCTTCAAGGGATCTGTGGATTAATTTAAGAAATGCAAAAATGGAAGACAGAAAGGTGAGGTATTATACAGGCATCTGCATCTTTGCTGGAAAACTAGCAGCTTTGCAAATCCACAAAAAAAAAAAAAGCTGAAAAATCACCCATGTATGTAGTCATCACAAACGTAGCTTAAATTGAGCGTACTCCAGTGCAAATGTTATTTCCTTCTAGCAAAAAAATAAGTAACAAATGAATAAATCATAATTTAGTTAAACCTCTATCTAGCTTTTTTGTTTTCTTCCAAAAATTCTGTAGGATTTTTAAATGGTGAGCTAATGAAGACAGAGGTAAACTAGATCTGGCATTGGTTTTATTGATTCACTATTCCATTAATCTGTTTTTGCAGTGGTATAGTATCATTGATTTCTGTGCAGGCATGCCACCTGCTGCTTTTAAGTAGATTTGGAGATATTTGATGGTCAGTAATATCCACCAGGTTGCAAGTAATAAATAGTATCTCCAAGATCATGAGATATTTATTTCAAGGCTGAAATAATTTAATTGTTTATTCGTTTTCACAGGGTCAGTAAACTGATGTGGTGTTTTTACAATAAGCTTTATATGAAGTGGTAAATATAAATTTAAACAAGTGAACAATAACTTGGGTGAAATATATCATGAGGAGTAGGTCTTTATTGTGACATTAAAATATCAGCCACTGTACCTGGTAACATTTCCTCAGAGCAGGCCTTCAGTGGCTCTCTAACAATCCTGGTTTACCAAGTGACAGAAATATCTCTAGTAATTCACAACAGCCCTACATTCTTTATTTAGGGAAACAGTCAGCTAACATGGTATTGGCTGTGTCGGTTTTTGTTACGCAGACTGGTGAATTGATGAAAGTGTATTCCTGTTGAACAGGAGTTAGTTCCTGTGCTATTCAAGTAAGGGATTTGTTTGGGGCTTTCTTTGTTCTTCCCAAATATTTGCTATCCGAGGCTGTTACGTTCAGGAAACTGTGATCTTTTGTCCCAAGTCATGTCCCAATGCCAAACTAGCAATCATCTTGTTCTACCCATGGAAGGTAGTTACGAGGCCTTAACGTAGTATTTCCGGTCAGGCATAGCTGAATGTCTTCCTGAAAAGGTAGTACTTAAAAACTTTGTCTGAAAGCAGGCATGTAAGATGTAAAACAGTATAAATGGAAGAAAACCACCTTTACTAGCTATTTTTCTGCTGTGTCTGATTTTAAAAACCCTTAACTGGAGTTATTATACTCACATAATTTTTCTTGACAATAAGACTGCTGTGTGGCTAGTCTACATAGCCATTGAATCCCTCGATGGCTTAGTGAAAGCATCAGTCAAATTAAGAATGAAATAACTACTCTTAGGTAACAAACATGTCTGAATTCAGTATTGCCTGCTATAATTGTAATTTGAAATCACTTCGTTATGGTTTTAGCACCTCAAGAGAATTGGCAGTCAAATAGTTTATAACATGAATGTTAATTACCTAGCAAGCTAAGGAAATTCTCTACTTTCCATTAAGGGACAGGTGCCATAAGTCACATATTTTCCTAAAAGTTACAAAAGCCTAGAAAGCGTATGTTCTTCTTTTTTCAGTATCTTTATCTTCATAATAAATTTTTCTTTTTCATTTAAAATTTTACCAGCAAGATATATGTAAGTATAAATATAATTTTTTTCCAATCTCATACCACCTGATAAAAAATTAGTTATTCAAAACAGGTATTTACTGATGATACCAGAAAAATATGAGAAGGATAGCCAAGATCGTTAATTATTTAGACTTGGAACTATCTGAAGCCTGGGAACTTCTCTGGGAAGGTTCCTCAGTTTAAACTCTGTACCTCTGTAGGTTATTGTCAAGGGTTGTCCTGTCAGGGTTGCTGGTGGGGGACTGTAGCAGAGGGCAGACCTTTCAGAAATAAGGTTATTCCTTGGAGCATAGGGAGAGGCATATAAAAGGCTAGCTGGCTTATGGGATCCCAGGTGCTCTTCTGACAAAATGGTTTGCCCGACTCTGTCAATGCAATGCGCTCGATGACTTGTGCAATGCATTTGAGGACTCTACACAATAAGGGTGAGATTAGTCGACTGTAAAGACCTGTTCTGTTTTTGTAATGTTGCGTAATGACAAAAGGTAAATGCATTTTATGGCATTCCTATGGTCATTGGCTCAAATGAGGCTTGTTTGTGGTGGCTCTTTAGTATTTTGCTTCCCCTTATAGCATTTTCAGCCCATTTCTTTCCTTCTAGGAGAACCGTGAAACTGTTTCAGCTTATCCTAACTGAAACAGAAGTCCCGCTGTTCCCAGAAAAGAAGGTGGTGTGGGAGCAAAAATCTTGCAACTTTTTTTCTCTGTATTCACAGAGAATTCACATTCGTCTGGATTCTAAGATGCCACTTTTCCTTTTACTTATTGTCAGTTCTTTTCTCTTTGTCCTAATAATCAGAGTCTTGTTCACCTTGCCATGTAATTCTTTTTCTTGTGCCACCTCAATAACATCATCAATCATGTAAAACAGCTGCAAAGAGCTTTTGTTCTTGGCTATTGCCCACGTGATCAAGAGCTCTTCACATAAGCTCTCCTTATGACACATTAATTTTATTTCACTTACTCTCCAGTTTCTCTCACAAACATCTTCATTTCTTCCTCAAGGATGCCCTCCAAACTCGACTCAAAAGCCCGTTCTTGTGTTGAATCGTTTCTTTCTCCTTTTTTGTATCCTTTGTATCAGAGAAACAACAGTAGTAGTTTGAAATGCAGGAGTGGTTACGTGAATCTACCTGAAGCACATAGATGATTGGAAGTATTTATGCACATATTAAAAAATAAGCCATTTAATTATATTCCTTTTATTTAATCTCTTCTGTTGCTTACTAGATTGTAAATTCCTAAGAGTAGAGACTGTGTTTTTACATGTTCTAATGTACAGTTTGTCTCAGTCTCAGTGAGAAATTCTTTGAGAACACGTGTTCATAAGCAATAATGATTTTCAAATAAGTTCTACAAGAAACATTATTTCAAGATTAATATATGTTGTGAATTGCCAGTTGTTTGTTTGGGCTGTTCACGTCAGCCCAAAATCTGATTAGTACTTAGCATAGAAAAGGTTCTGTGAATGATTGGCAGGGAAGCTCATAAATTACTCTCCAAAATGCTTTTAATAGGAGCAATATGGCATCAAATTGGTTTGTAAAGTTAATGCTTTTTTGTTCTTTCCTGAAAATAGCTTCTGTAACACTGTTTTTAAAACAGATCAGAATGTTTTCCAATATTTCAACGTAATCTCAGGAGGCTGATCCATAGAGTTCTACTCCTAAATCTTTTAGAATTATAGTTTCTAAAATGTATATAGTTGTATTCACATGACATCTGTAAGGAACAAGAGGTATGTTTTTATTAATAATCTATTTTAATTTTGAATGATACATTTATGGAGGAGCTAACTTACAATGTAACATTTATTATGGTTTTGTGGAAAAAGCAAGGGATATAAAACTCTTCTAAAATGCCATGCCAATATTTCTAGCATACAAGGTTTGATAAAATATTGGCTGTTGCTGAAAGGAGTTGAGAGATATTTTTTAATTCCATGGTTAAAACTGAAAGCAAATACTCAGGTGAGGGACTTCATGATAGCATCCAGTTCCCTTGCTTAAACAACTCAGCTGCTGATCTTCTCTTGGCATTCATTACACATAATTAGGTCCCACTGCGTCTTTCC
>NW_010402922.1:0-6604 GCF_000710305.1 Buceros rhinoceros silvestris | reverse complement strand
GGCAGCCGTGCTAAGTAGCTCTTGTATAGTGCCTGACGGAGCAATAATGCTCTACTGTGGTATTCATATAGAGAGATTTCCACATCTGCAGGATGAATGCATGCTCGGATTGTTACTGCCTCCCTGTTTCTGTTTAGTGAGTATCCAGTGATGCTATTTTGGCTAGATTTTCCTATTTATAACGCACAAGAGAAGGATGAGCTAGAACACTTGAGTAAGGGTGCTTTCAGGAAGAGTATACATGACTCAGTTTTTTTCCATCAGAGTCTGTTGGTTTTTCTTCTCTTCATGGTGTTTAGTTTTCCTTCCTTTTCTGTCCTTTGATACTTCAGAATCTACTGGCCAGACAGTCAAAATTTGATGCAAAATGGAGTTTCCAGACGTGTTGAATCCCTACCCATTCATCAAATAGCTGTCACTGTATTAGGGCCCTTGCTTGCTGAGGGACTGCAGCATCACAGATACCACAGGTTGTAGCTGCAAGACACTGAAAACTGGACATCATGTCCCATGCTAGTGCTTTTCCTACCTTTGAGAGGGAATGTACACTACCAACAAGTTTAATTTGTGTATCTCTTGAATTATTATAAAAACAACAGCATAAAAATAAAGCAATAAGGATCTTCTTTATTAGAGGCTTTCTCAAGTAAAAGCAAAACAAACCGTTGCTGCTATTAATGCACTCTATTACTTAAATTGTGTGGAAATTTTTATCTTCTGATGGTAATAGTTTCACAAAGTCAGAGGTAAAGCCAATTCAGGTATTCCCGAGTTGAGAAAATGGCAGTGAAAAGGCCTGTCATTCTGGTAAGGATTGGAATTGTTTTCCATGGTGTTAATGTTTGGAAGTTGCAACTTACACATGGTAATTTTTCATATCAACAGTGTTATACACCAAGATATGTCATGCTACAAATGTGCAACACAGAAATGAATACGTGTTTTCTTTTTCTTGTAGAACATCTATTCTTGGAATTTCATTTGGAGCTGCATTTCTCTTGCTTTCCTTCATTTTGTTTATCTGCTTTGCTGGACAGCTTTTGGTAGGTATTCAAGGAAATGTTATCCAATAGTTAATGTTTTCTTTTAAATAACATGTTCTGATATTGCCAAGTCACTCTGCAGAGTACCAGTTAAATGAGAAAGGCTTGCACACTTAAGCTTCTGAGGACATGGGGTTTTGTCCATTTTAAATTGCTGTAAAATATCTTCATTTATCTGAAAAACAGAAAGTGTCAGTGTAATGTCTGTACCTACGCCACTATTCTCTTTCCCCCGTGAAGCTGGATTGTCTGCAAGGTTTGCATTATTGTTTGATTGATTTTCAAAAATCTTTTCAAAAATCTTTGCTGTTGTGCGTACAGGAGATGATTCATGATGTTTTAGTTTGGAGGACTGTGTATTACTTTAAATATTGTATAAGACCATTTTCTGAGTTTAGAGAATATGTCATTATAACAATTTAATTTTATATATAAAATTTTACAGTAAAATTGTAATTTTGCCATTGAGTGGTCCAGGTGTTACTGTAATGCCTATCAGTGTATCCGATAATATGCTGAATTTGAGAATTTAATTCAAGATTTGGGTAAACTTTTCAGCATTTAACAATTTAATTTACAAGTATTATTGTACTTTCAGTTATTTTCAGCTAGATCCAACATGTAACTCCATCTAGAACAAGGTATTTTAGGATTTGTAAGAAAGCGAATGCAGTTTGAATTTGGCTTGTAATCTGGGTTAAAATTACTTCATACTTGTCACTTAATCCTCACTTCTCCTTTTTTTTACATCTTTACATGTTTCCACAAGCTCCCATGAAGAAAGCTGAGAGAAAGATCTTTCATAAGAAAGTAAAACATACACATGGGAAAGACAATTATATCACTATGCAGTAAAACAGTAAGGAAAGGTGGCCCGTTAAAGCAAGGAATAGAGGAATTGGGATTTTATAATTTCTCTCCCTTCCCTTATGAGGCTTGTAATTAACCAGGACATATTTTTAAAAAAATGTAATTAATGTACACTTCAGTTGTCTTTCCAGTAAGGTAGGGATGCTCTCACTGCTCAGGAATTAATCTAAGATATAATGCAACAGTATTTTAAAATATTTTAGATCCTTTGAGTGAGATCCTAGAGGTATTGCTATTTTTAACAGAAATTATTAGTTCTCCTGTAATGTTATACTTGATTGCTGTTTGTTATTGACATAGGAGTAAAATAATGGAGTCAATGTACTGCTGTTGAATAAGCAAATTAAAAAATTCAATAAAATCAAGGAAAAGCCAGCCTGTTTTCTGTAGGAAAAAGAGGTGCCAATGAAATGGTATTGAGAAGTGCTGGGACGTATGCTCTCCTGGGGCTTTTATTTATAGTTTAGCTTAAGAGGAATACAAACACTTTTCTGCATTAAAAGGGATGGATAAGCAAGCATCCCAAGTCAGAGCTGAGGAGTCCTGCCACTTCAATAGTATCTAACAACTGCTTTCAGAGCTGTTTTTCCTTTTATGTACCATAAATGCTTCTGAGAAATGGACATCTATTACTGCATTTCTGTTGGCCTGCGAGATGTCATGTTCTAACCTAAATGGCTTGAAGAGGAACTATTTATGTCTGTTTATGAGTTCAGCTGCTCTAATGCAGCAGCTATGCTGCTAAAAAGCCTTTCTGCAAGTAAGGTGATGCAGCTGTCTTTCCTTCAGGAGCGATGGATGAGAGATAGTGAACAAAAGAGGCAGTACGTTTCCCCTGTTCTTTCCTTAAGATTGCTTCCTTCATGTCAAAATCCAAGGATTTTTAGTGACACTCTGTGTTACATTTTGATAACGTGTCCATTGTAGTATCTGACCCATAATTGTTGATGCTTCCTTTCTCGAAGAAAAAGCCTTAAATTCTCGAGCAAACAAATACCAGCATCTGGATTTTAACACTGTAGTGTCAGTGTTAACAGAAAGAAAGCTTTATTGTCCTGATCCGAACTGGGTTTATGTTTGGGGTATTTTTTGCCAGTGTGGGTTTTTCCCACCTCTTTTTCTTAAGAGTTCCTTTTGGATTCTCTTGCAGAGCACAGGTGGTAAATGCGGACGTGCTTGTTTGTACCTGCACGTAATTACAACATTTAAAACTACCACCTCTCTTCTAAAAATACACAAAAAAAAAAAAAAGAAGATAATTTTTTGGGCCTGACTGGTCCTAGCAGATGAACTGCGGTGGCTTAGCCTTGGCTATGAGCCAGATACCCACCCAGCTGTTCGTTCACTTTACCTCCTTAGTGGGACAGGGGAGGAAAATAGGGTGAGAAAGTTCATGGGTTGAGTGAAAAGCAGAGACATCACTTACCAATCCCTGTTATAGACAGAGAGACTCACTTTGGGGAAACATTTAATTTATTGACAGTTAAAATAGATTTGAGTAGTAAGAAACAAAAATAAACATTAAAGCCATACCATTCCTCCCCTCTTTTCCAAACTCAGCTTCACTCCTTTGCTCTAGACTCTCTACCACCCCCCAGGCAGCACAAGGAAGGGTGGAGGGTGGTCAGTGCATAGACATTTCTCTTTACTGCTCCCTCCCTTCACACTTCACCCTTGCTCCAGCATGGAGTCTCTGCAAGCTGCAGTTCTTTCAGTAACATCCTCCTGCTCCAGCTCAGGTCGTCCATGGACTGCAGTGTGGCCGTCTGCTCTAGCACAGAGTGCCTCCTCCTTCTCCTCTTCTGACCTTAGTGTTGCTTCTGCTGTTTCTCACTTTTTTTGTTCCCTCCTGCTCTCTCTGCCCGGTATTTTCTGCCAGGCTTTCCCTGAGGCACCTGCCCCATGGTTGAGGGGCTCAGCTGTGCCCTATGCTGGGATCACTGGACCTAGCTGGAACCATCTGTGTCCAGCACAGGGCAGCCCTGGTTCCTCGTCACAGGGGCTGCCCCTGCAGCCCTCTCACCAGCACCTGGGCACCGGCACCTGGTACATAAACTTGCAGTAGTAGTCAAATGCTTACATGACTGTTACAAGATTGATAGAGTGGGACCTGTAGTGCTGGCAAAGACAGCAAAATCTAAGTTCAAGTTAGGACACCTGGCTGTCACTGCACTATGTGCTTGTCTCAATACTTTGACACTTTGCCTGCTCAGCCTCCACTGATTATAAATGACTGTCACTACCACAGAGTAAATCAAAAAAACTCCAACTTTGAACAAGTTTCTGTGTATGATTTTCATTTCACTGGTAATTGAAAAAAAAAACCAACCAACAACTACAATGCTGAAACCAAGACTACAATGCTAAAATGACTTCCCCTAACAGAATTCAGTTACAATATTGTAAGAAGAGATTTATGCTCACTCTTTTACTGTGAGTTTATTATTAGTTGATCTTACTGTTTGGCAGCACTGCAGTCCAATCCTACTCAATCTGTCCTGGAGTGATAATATCAGCCATTAAATAAGAATAGGAATGTTTCCATCAAACATTGCAGCAGAGTGGTAGAACAAATAACGAGGTTACAGTCTTCCAGATCCTGCCTTTGCAGCATGTCATCCCCTGCCAGTCGTGGGCAAACACGCTGAGGGCAGGGAGGGCTGACAGTTCTCGTAAAAGGTCGTTTGCCCAGAGTTAATAGTATGAGTAGACTCTTCACTTGGATGCACTTTGTATGATTCAAAATGCCTGCCTTAGATTAACAGGTGCCACCATGGAGTTCAAAACCTTAGTGTTACAGTACACATTTTAGAAGAACTTTGGTCCTTTTTATCAACAATAGGACCATTAGAAAGTATTTAAAGGATAAATTTGTGTCTCTATACAAAAATGACCCTTCTCCACATTGATGTCCATGTAATCAGTCAGCCAGTTCTTTGGATTAGAACTATGGTGTCTTCTTCAAGTCTAAGTGAAAACAAACCTGTGAAAAAAATCTGAATTTGGGGGCTTCTTGTTTCTCTCTATTTCATTTTTTGTAACATTAGTGTTAGTAAAATATTGTTGTATTTGAATGCAAAATGAAAAGAACGGTAATAGAACTATAGAAAATGTGATTCATTGGCTTTCTGTAAATAAGAGGTCTTCAGTCAAGATATCCCATCCTCTGCTAGCGGAGGACAGAAGTGTGACAACTCTTGTGACACTGTCTTCAACATAGCTGTCACAATTAATTCTCACGCCAGATCCTTGATCTCTACTCAGAAGGGCAGCATTCATTTTATTAAATACTGAAGTAGGTTTTGTGTGTGGAAAGACAACACAGGGTACATTTTAATAACCTGAATATTCAAAGTGAGTTATTACTCTCATGCTGAGCTGTCATATCAGATTTAACATGTTCAGATGAAAAGGTAATACATTAGTCACCTTTCATACTACAAACACTATTATTTCTAGTTGGTAAATGATAAACACTGAACCATATTCTGCCAGCTCTGCTTAGAATAAACACAGAAGCTAATGCTACTGAGATCTGATGTCTTGCCCTTCTGGCATGCTTTCTAGAAATGATTAGTTTGTTCCTTTTATCTCATTCTCCATTTTCTTAAGAAAATGGCAAATGAGACATAATATTTAAGAGAAAAAGTGTTTGGTGTAAGCTAATGAATCAGCAAAATAAACCAGCATAGTTCTGCCAGTGCTATCGAGTCTGAATTTAATGATCACACTATTCCAGTTCTGCTTCCAGGAGTTTCCTAAATTTTCAGCAGTACTGAACTGCCGCAGTCGTACTATATATGGACTAGATTTAAACTGCTCAAAAGTGAAATGAAATTCAGCAAATCTGTTATTTCACATAGAGAATTACTGATCAATGGTGTATTCTTTCATATTTCCCAAGGAATTTCTACTGAATGGTGTAAAGATTTTTAGTCTGAATCAGGGTGTTGTCACAAATTTTTCCTTTCAGGAGCCTCATTGGCTTAACCTATGTAGGCTGCTCTCTTTGAAGGGACCTGTCATCTGTTTAACAAACCAGATGGGCATGACAGATGTACCAAATAAACAGTGGTTCTTCCCCTCCAGAACTTAGAGCTGTGCTTTAGGAGTCTGTCAAGAAATGCATCACTGAGTTCTGGTGTACTTCTGTTTTACAAGTGGAAATAACTATCTAGAACTTAATTTTTAAAGGTGCAGCTTAACAACTCATATTTTAGTTCAGCTCAGAGCCAGCAATATCTTTAATTCTAGCAACAGCAGCTCAAAGAATGTAATCCCTTTACTGATTAATGACATTGGCTGAATGATGTATTGTTTCTCATTGGAAACAATGGCTGCAAAATTCTCCTTTAATGGTCTTAAGAATAGCAAATGCAGTGGCTTCTCTTCTTCACTGATTAGGTTACTTTGGTTCCACCACCTGTCATTGTGCTTTTGATCATCACCAGGTCTCTGTGTTTAATTTCTTTACTCTTTAGTCAGATAACCTAAAACCAGTAAAATGAATGATAAAATATATCCGGTTTAGGCCAGATAATTTATTTTCATCATTAGCTTGTTTTCTTGGAATTTCTTATCCTGAAGACTTTCCTTGAACAGTATAGCTCCCAGTAACATTTCAGAAAGGAAAACACAACGTGTTGCTTTATTTATATAATTACTGTTAAGGGTCGAGGGACCGATATACC
>NW_010402921.1:25122-33738 GCF_000710305.1 Buceros rhinoceros silvestris | reverse complement strand
TAAATATATAATATTAAATACTGTATATTATATATTAAAAATAAAAGCTTATTTATCTTCAAAAGTGAAAGAGTTTCAGGAATATCAAAGATTTGTTCAGTGTCACACAATTTTGAATCAATGTGCTTAGTCAGCTTGCTGTCACTGCTAGTGAAAAAAAAACTAGAATACATCACTATGTCAGTATACACTAATATTTTTGCACTCTAAAACATGTAGTAATATGAAATAGTAAATAAAAAATGCTCAGAAAGTAGTATAGTTACCTTAAATTACACTTAAAATGTTCTTATAACATTTTTGATAGAATTTGTTACCTCCTGTCCAGCTGAATCCGGTTCAATCTGCATTCGGTCCAGTACAAAATATGAATAACACCTCCAAGTCTGATGAAGGTACAGTAACACATCCCGCTTCAATTCTTTGTTATACACAAAGCAGTGGCCTAATATATCTGCTGTCTAACATCACTTGTGTCTTCAGCATCAGTGGTTCCAAGTAAGAAAGGGATAGTTTGTGATCTAGACCTAATTTTTTTTCACAGAATTGTAAGATATAGCATCACGTGTCGTGATATTGATGGTTTGATAAAAGCATTACAACGTATATCAAGTTTCATTCCATTCCTCTTTGTATTTTTCTGTGTGATCGCTGTATCAACCTTCACCGTATGAAATGGATGGCTATTGCTTGCCATCATCACATATTTCCAAAGCTGGAGGAACTTGCTCTGGTACCAGATGTAAGAAGCATTAGCGATCTTAACTATGTCATTTTCTAACATATCATGCTTCTTCACCTTGCCACTTTTTTGATCTTTTAATGTGAATTTTCTGCATTTCACAGACCTGTAGTGATGAAAGCAAATGGTGTGTTTAAATGTCATGAGTTCTCCTCATTTCAGTTCTCCCTGTAATCTCTTCAGTTTCAGAAAGCACCCTTCAGTTTCTTGTGGCAGAAGAACTGGCAAGTACCCCCATGGCAGAGGATGAGATCCTGACTGCTATGGAAAGCGTGCACACAGCCAGCCAGCCCTCGCTGCTGAACAGGGCCCCTTGTCCAAGCATGACTGCACTTTCAGTGGCAGAACAGAAGATTTTCCAGTCTCTTGATCGTCTTAATCAAAGGCTACAAAGTAAGTTTGATAATAAAATGCATCCTACATCAAGTGATTAAACGACTTTATATTTTGTTGCCACGGATTAATTTGGATTAAAAACATGATTCCTGTGATAGAAATATTTTTATTCTTATTCTTTACTAAAGGCAGCAAACAGTAGATCAAAAGCATGAAACCTTTCTTAAAGTCAATGAAATTAATTTAAAATAAAGGTGACTTTGCCTTGGTCAAAAAAATAATTCAAAATGTGGCTGGAGGATACCTTCAGAAACTGGATCGGTCCAACTCTAGCTACCGTTTCTAACATACATTTGTCAAAATTGTCCTTTAAAGATGTGTCAGATGTATCAGACTCACTTGGGAATCTCTTCCAGCGCTTATACTCCTTAATATTTTTGCCATTATTTAGATTACATATACTATATTTTTTCAAATGTAGCGCTTTTAATGAATGACTTTTCATTTTCTTTCTTCTACTCTTTTAGAATGTTCCTCTTCTCCATGAATTCTTAATGATCACAAATATTGAGTTCCAAGATTGCTGCAGCCAAATCTATTTTAAAAACGCCAAACTTACCTAAGTGTTCTCTAACCTGTCTCTCAGGCTGATTTCTGTACTGATCGCTCTCCAACCGCAGCTTCCATTGTGCTGAAGAACATGCAGATAAAGTCTGTACTTGTTCTCGATAATTTTTTTCTCTCCAGTGATTAGTTAGGACCATAGATTCATTTTGGCTGGAAGTGACCTTTAAGATCATCAAGTCCAACTGTTAACCATTAACCTAGCACTGCCAACACTGCTAACGCTTTCACTTGTCATCCTGTTACAACTAGCATACTCATAGAGCAAACTTCCTTCTTGGGTCTCTTTTTGCTGCATCTAATGGTCAGTATTTGCTTTGACCTTCATTAGAATTCTCGTTAGTTTGACACAGTTTCCATATTTGTGTGCTCCACCCTGTATTTGAAGTCAGTGGGGAACTTGTGACTTAGTCCCCCTGGTCTCTTCGCTGGTTTGTTTGGCTTTCCATATCATTGGAATAACTTCTGCTTGCCATTTTTGCTGTTTATGGAACAGCCAGCTCTCCTGAATTTTATGTTTTCCTTGGACCTTTTTCATATGAAACTTTACGTGCCAATTATTTGAGTTTATGAGAGCCTGCTTTCTTCAAGTCCATTGATTTTATTTTACTATTTCACTACTTTTCCTTCTGGACTGAACCATTTCATGGTCAGGTTATCCAAGTTTACCCCTTTATCGACTGGAATCAAACTAAACCAGGGCTTATTAAGTTCCTGCGCACTCTCCATACGATTGTACGTCAAATGGTGGATTGCTTGATTTTGAGGAAAAAGGCTTCAGTTTCCTGTAAAATGCAACAGCACAGTAAAACATCTTTGCAATGGCTTAGAAACCTTCTGCAGCTGTTCCTTACAATTCCTGCTCCCACCAAACAGTGGTTCAGAATTTCATTAGAAGGTATCATCTCATGGTTTTTGCAAATAGAAATGCAAGAAAATAGAAAATAAATTGCTGTAGAGTAACAGAGGCAGAGGAGCATGCAGCAAAAGAACGGGGAGCAAGAGAGGTGAAGTTTGCAAAGGGTGAAAACTGTAAAGAATATGAAAGAAACAACAAAAGAATCGCAGGAGTTACTGATTGCAAATGAAGTACCTGTGAAAATTAAGGCACTATATATATATGTATCCTAGAAATTTCATTAGCTTGCCTAATTATTTGGAGATTAAAATTTCTAATAAGAAGAGAAATTTTACAGGTAGACTTGTAGGACATGGAAGTACATGTAAGTATGTACCTCCAAGTAAGTAAAGCGTTGTCAGTACCTGCATGTCATGTGCGTACATTTCTTTATTAAACTGTGACCTTTTTGAACCCCTTTTTTTGGCTTTGTTTTCACGTGTTCCCAAATTAAGCGACTAAAACTGGGTATCTTTGTAGTGGTCTTTTTAACGAGTCGCAGTTAGTCACTAACCCATCTAACTCTGCAATTCTTGTTGCCACCTTAGAGCAGCTGACACTCTTTTCTCTAGCTTTACGTATTTTTATTGACCCTAGTTTTTTGTTCAAATGATAAGATCTAGCTGCGATTTTTAAAAATACAGGCACAGCATATACTTCAGCAGCTGTCGATAGGGGGAAAACCAACAGTGCTATTGAACAACTCCACCATCTTGGGGAAGGTTTGCGTGGAATGTTTGACTGTGAATCATATTTCTATTGTGGTATTTGGTTATATAATATTTATTATATACTTTTATGCTATTTTTAGATGTTCAAGAAGCCATTAGCAGAAACCCATCTGCTTCAAATGTTTTGCAGATAACCACTCCTTTAGTAAGTATTTAATTTACATACGTTCAGCTTTAATACCCACAAATTGACCTTATGGCTTATTTTAGAGTAAAAATGTAATTGAAAATATTTACATCAATCTGTTCAACTGCTTTACCAGATTTTCATATTTCTATTTATGTAAAAAACCCACATGTGAACTTCGTAGTACTGTAAACAGGCTTTAACCGTTTATACCAGACTGCCTCATCCTCTGGCTTGATCTTCCTTTGGGAATCTGAAGACACTCGCAAGTTCCAGGAACTTGTAAGGAACAGTAATTTAGCAGTAATTTAGCTATATATAGCTCATAATTAATATGTATTTCTTAATAAAAGAGGGGAAAGGGAGAATGATGAATAGCAGTGCATAAAATAATTGGTAACACAAGGAATTCTTCCACTGACCTGCTGAAATGCCATGTTCTATAAGCGACAGGTATTACCTTTCTTCAATAAGTGTTTGTATTTTGTTTCATGTACTCTAGACCTTGTCAGTTTGAAACAAATTATTCGTGATACCTGGAATATAAAGAACTGAATAAGCAGATGAGTGTCCAAAGTACAAAATTTATATTCCAAATGTGCGGTTTATAATGCAGGGGTTAGTATTTATAATTCTGTATTATCAGATTCCTCCTTTATTATATATTTGTACGGAGGAAAAAATATAGACAATGACTGCATGCTTCACGTATTTTATATACTTTCATATACTTCATACACTTTACTGGATAAACTGTTACCAGAAGTATTAGAGGAAACACTCTTTATTCAGAAGGCTTTTGCCACTTACTGGGTTTGAGACCAAAAAATTTCAGAGAGTATCCAGGCTCCTAAATTCAAAAAGATTGCCTTTTTTTTAAGTGTGACTGTGAAAAGAACACAGAGCACATCCTTACCTCTCCTCTTGTGAATCCTGGTAGTGGGTGGAACCTCGGCTTCCTTTCTTCTGCATCCTGTCTTACAAATTTAATTCTTTAGGGCTAAACGACCGGCACATTTTGTATTTTACAACAATCAGGGTAGCATAGATACCTTTATTGGATCTAACTGTGGTTTACTAAAGCAGTTTTTGCTTGCATGTTCTCTGGGGCTTTCTTCATAGCCAATCCTACTTAAAAAAAACCCCAAAGCCAGTCCCCCCAGCAATGCATTTTTCTGGCTTTCAGTAGTCTTCCTGGCTGGCTTGCCTGTGACAAAGCTTTCTCCCACTAATTCTTCATCTACAACATTTTTGTTTCATGAATAAGATAAACACTAGACATTACTCAGGCTGTCCAGTCTCTGGGACTGTAAGTTCTCTGATGGACATTCAAGACCCTTCTTTCTCTCTTAAGCATTTTAACAGCTCTCCAGCTGTAGACATACATTCAGATCTCAGGCACTGGCTTGGAATTCTTGTGATAGGAGTGAACAACTTTCATACAAGTTCCCAGCTGCAGGAAAAGTAGAGATGACTGAGATTTCATCAAATCTTCTGCTATGAGAAGCGATGGGATTTAACACCTCACCAAGAGAACAACCTGCTTCATCCCTCCTAGTTTCAGAGCATCCAAATACATTATGGATATTGACTCAGTAATTCATGTGAATGACATTGTACCTCGTAATACCAACCCCTAAATCTAGATGAAGGAGCACAGTTGTTTATATAATGGAAAACAGACATGATACCATCGAATGATATTTCCTGAGTGTTATATTAGACATAATCTCATTTCTGTTCATATACATGTGTATCTCCACTGTGTTTCAGAGGTTTCAGCACTGTATCTCCGCCCCTTCGGTGAGCACTACCACAGCCTCACAGCAGAACCAGAGTGCCTCAGCTAGCCATCGACTGCAGTGGTATAGGAGACACTGACCTTATCTGCCCCAGGGTATGGCAGCTTTATGGACGTTATATGTAACGGGTTTGCTATCTGACACTAGAAAATTAGCAGCAAAATAAAGATGAAAGCAGTAACTGAAATATGAATGTCAATTGACTGGTAAGCATTTTTAGGATAATTAAGTCTATTTTATTATTGTAAAATTAAAAGAATGAAAATACTTCACATTTTTAGTGTTTGTGTTGTTTGTGTGAATTGCTATACCTATGTGAAAGCGAAAGGGAAAGAAATATTTTGCTTCTTAGATTATGTGTAAGCTACTTTTCTAGCTTCTCAAATGTTTAAAGATTTGCTAATAGATTCTATTACAATTGTCAAATATATAGAGTAAAAGTGATTTGATCAGCAGCAAATTAGACATGGAGTTTCAGCTTTTATCATTATATTGTAAATTACTGCAGACCGTGTGTTGCTCTTATTCAGTAGCTACGTCTGATGGCTCTAAACTGACCGTGCTCCCAACATACTCTTCCTAGCATATGCTCCTGCAGGTTTTGCTGAATTCGTGGGAGATTCCTGTTCTCCAGGTTTCCCCAATAACGCTTATAAACACTTGCACATAAAGAGGAATTTTTTCCTCAGCTCCTCATGTCAAGAACCCCTGAAACTGTCCAGAAATTATACAGAGAGGTGCTTTGGGAGGAACCGTACAGCTGAAGGTATGTAGATGCGCTTTCACTGCAGCACGTAGGGAAATCTCTCTACACCCATGTCAGCTCTCTAGAAACACAAACCCGTAAGCACCCAGCTAGCTCGTCAGCAGAAGCTGGGGTTTGGTTTTCCTGACTGGCTTTACCTTTGCAATCCATATTACGAAATCTCTACCTAAAAGGAAACAAAGTGGGGGGCAGCAGGCCTGGGGATGAGGACTCCATTCCTGTGTTTAAGAGACCCAGATGGAGCCAAATATTAGTCCTCTCTGCCTAAGAGCGTCTGTAGTCTAAGGACACATCTGAACGGCTTTCTGCGGAGCTAGATGCACTTGCAGCTGTCTTGCAAGTGGTTATATTGGAGGGGCGGATGGGTTTTGGCAGTCTTGGATTGGCAGATTATACACCGATCCCTCCATTTAAAATTAATCTGTAGCATGACACATTAATATGTCAACAGATTTGGTGCGTTTGGTGATAAACCCATCTACATTGTAATGTCAGTTCTAGATTAAAGATTCCTTAGTGAACTAGCATGGTGCCTGCACCTGTGAAGGTCGTTAATTTGCAAAGGAGTGGTAATTTTTTATCTTCCTTTCTTTGCTCTTCCTCAGCTGTTTCAGTACAAAGTAGAACTAAGCTGTAGGAGGTATATATAATGCACAGAATTGGGCAACAAATCTAGGCTGGTAGTTAGTTGCAAGAAGCAATAAAATACTGGTTTTTTTAAAAATAATGTTTCGAAGGATGGAATAATGCTGCCTTGCTCCTCTAGCTAGGCATTGCAACATCTTTGGACGAAAAATCTGATAGGCTTAAAGGGTTTGACTTCAATCTGGAGCCTCTTACGATAAACTGTATTTAAACATCAAAATTGCAGAAACTTGGTGTCTTATGATTGCTGTTGCCATCTGACTTGATACTGCTCCCAGAAAAGGGAAACTATAGCTGCAGACCCCATGCCTCGAGGATTCTGATGTGTATCAGTACTTATTGGGTCTTTGGTGCTCAAATATCTGTCAAATTCCCAGCAAAGACACCAGAGTATGCTCAGAGCAAATGAACAAAGGCCTCCTGAGTTGGAACTCAGCACTGAGCCCTTAACATCTCTGTTTGTATGCAGTACACTGAGACATTGCAGTATGGCGAGGATTTAATATCCAAACAGCGAGCGGAAGTTCCCCCACAGAGGTTAAGAGAGGGCAAAGCAAATAATCCAAATACCAGAGGCCATGGATCAAAACCAACCCTGCTGGCCAGCAGGCCAGAGCACCAGCTTAACCAGGTGTCTTCTCCTCTTAACTGGTTGAGGTGGCAAAAGCCCGTGAGTCGGCTTCCTCAATTCCGTGGAGAGATTGTTTTCTTTTGAGAACAGGTGCCTGCATTTATATTTCTAGGAAGATATTTTTAAATGAGTTATCTGATTTAGGGCTACAGGCGTCAGCTCAGAGGTAATAACCTGCTTTCCTACATCACTTTGGCTCTTTTGACAGTCCTGAGGTATAGTTTCCATTTAGGTGGCTAAACAGCGTGAGCCTCAGACATCAGGAACCTGCACTATGAGAGTAGACCCAGAAGCAGCTGCTGGATTCTGAGCACTTGTGAAGAGCCAACAAGGTCTTTTGTGCCCATTAGTTGATGGTACTCTGCAGATTGATGTTTCCAGGCTTTTCTATTCATCACATACAGATAATAATAATAAAAAGGGTTAATTTTATTTTTCAAGTGTGAAGAAAAGCAACTACGTTAAAATCTTCAAGCTTGTTTTAGACATTAACATACATTTGTGTACTTGAGGTTTCTTTCAAAAATTCCTCACTCTGACTACCATTTCTGATGCTTTTTACAGAAATTAGTCCATATTCTTTCCGTAATACAATTTTAGTTGAAAATAAAACATGAAACCCAGGTTGAAGTTATATTTTCCAGTACAAGCCTAAATACAGAACACCCACAGAGCTTCTTTAGGTGTGCACTTATGTGCCTGATTTTCAGCTTGATTGAACACCTGCAGGGACCGTTTCAGGTGCAAGTGCAGCTCGGTGCTTTTACAGAGAAGGACATGAAAATGGTCCCCCAAAATCACCACCATCATCATGGCCTGGCTTTGCGAACGAAGATCTGGGAAGGGCTTTTCCCACGCTCACTGCAAGCGATGAGTGCACCCTTCGGGGCTGCATGGTGGATTTTTTAGGTGAGGCGCAGCGTGCGCAGAACTGGCTCCACCCTTTACACCTGAGGTTCATCTGCCAGGGCCCAGCGAGCTTGGACGGTGACAGCAAAGTCCTCGGGTCATAGGTTTGGTTAGAGTATCCTTCTCTTAGATGATGGATGAGCCTTACAGGGCTAAACAAGCTCCTTCTGCTCGGGTTTGGAGTCAGAGTTGTCCTTCTCCTAGGATGGCTGCCCCAAGGCTAGTGAGCCCATCCTGCCCGTGGACACACTTTGTCTGACCCTTCAGCTGAGACCTGTCAGGCCTGGGAGACCCCACCGGAGGCACATGGCACCACCAGCACAGCTCTCAACCTCACAAGGGCACGCAAGCTCCTTCCCCACGGCAAGGGGGTGCCTGTGAAAGAGTCGCTGCTATAACTCCACA
>NW_010402921.1:24441-24980 GCF_000710305.1 Buceros rhinoceros silvestris | reverse complement strand
CAAGGGGGTGCCTGTGAAAGAGTCGCTGCTCTACCTCCGGACATCACAGACCCGGGCACGGGGCGGCCGGGGCCTGCCAAGAACCAGAGTCCTTCTGCAATGCAGTTTAATAGGCTGCTGTAAAACAAATCCAGACTTGCATAATTCCCCCAAAATAACCCTCTGTCCTCAGTACATGTCCCTTGCCTCGTGACAAAGTATTCTTTAAGCAAAAGACTGAAGACCAACAGGGTGCATCAGGTTCATACAGGGGAGCCCGAGCAGAACATTAAATTTTCATTGGTAAGACTAAACTTTCACATTTCAAAGAGAGCAAGCACGTGCTTCTTCTTGGAAGGAAATTTCCTGCTTTACACTCAGCTTCCCTCTTAGTGTAATTTGCTCCTTGAGCAGCAACACTAAGTAAATTGGCCCATCTATAAATCACGATTTATAAGGGAAATTTACCTGTGGCATATTTTACTGATACTACTGCAACGCCAAGGAAAACTTGATTGTGGTGAACGCTGTGGAAATGCAAGACCTGCAAACAAGCAGTA
>NW_010402921.1:23656-24276 GCF_000710305.1 Buceros rhinoceros silvestris | reverse complement strand
TGGCAGCTCCACAGCTCTTCTGAGGCAGTACAGCGCGTAATGATGAACTCATTCCAGCTTTACTCACGAAAAGCTACAGTTGTGCTGTAGCCACAGGGTTGTCTTCAGCCCATTGGCTAATACAAGGCAGCGGCCTGGGAGGATGTCCTGAATGGGCTGCAAAGGGCAGAGCCAGATGAGGGTGTCATTGACAAGCAGCCTCCCCAGCACAGGCATAGCCAGGAGAAAGCCTTCAGGGTGAGAAGAAAGGGGCTGACATTAACACAACCTTTACACCTCATCAGGGATTTTCCTCCATCTGCTCCATCTCCTAGGCAGCAGCCTCCAGTGCTAGGAAGAATATAATCTACCTCTGCATGTGGGAGGGTACTACAGGCTAATGGCCACCATCCCCCAGTGCTCGCAGCTGGGTTTTAGGGTGGCAGGAAGCAATGGACCCGAGACCTCCTGATCAGGGCGAGAAGGGCCCCTGCCTGCTGTTGGTACTGGAGGCAGCGTTGACAGGCATAAAGGTGCTGTGGATGCGAGGCTTGGGTGAAGCTGCCGTGTCCTCAGTGTTGGTAGGGACAGGCAGCATGACAGGGACTGGCTGGGGCGGCGGCGGGGGTGCCCACCCCCCC
>NW_010402921.1:22299-23573 GCF_000710305.1 Buceros rhinoceros silvestris | reverse complement strand
GCTGCTGCTGGAGCTGCCACAGCAGCCTGGGGCTTCTGAACAAGACTGTGATCCTCCCTCCTCCTCTGGAGCTTTCTGCCAGCCCGAGTCGTCGGGCAGCAGAGTCCTTGCTTATGCTGGTTGATAAGGTCTTGGTGGTGGCGAGAACTGCAGTGGCAATGGGAGATCTTCCACCTCCAGCCACTGTTCCTGGCCAATTTGCTTTCATAGAGAAAAAGTATTTTCTGTAGCTACGGGATTCACAGGATAACAGGACTGCAGCCTTGTGAAGGGATGAAGGCCTTTGCAGAGCCACTACCTACAGCTGCACTCCAACACCTTAAACACCATGTTGTGCAGACAAAAGGAGCACAAGTAAACCTTTACCTGTGACTGTTTGGGAACAGCCAACTTTTGTATAAAATTGCAGCGGTGAACAGTGCTCTTCTATACAACCACAGGCTATTGGGACTGAGGGCGCCTCAAAGCATTTCAGACTAAACAGCAACCTTGAAATACACATTTACCTGTATCAGACCGGTATTGAGTACAGAGGTCTTGTGTGGCAGAAGCTGTGGTAAAACTCTTCCTAGAGAGGAGAACCCGACTGGTGCTGTCAAAATCTGCAGACAAAATGAGAGAAGGAAACATTGGAAAAGAAATCATCCCTGGAGGTGTTTAACAGCTGTGTGGGTGTGGTGCTGAGGGACATGGTTTAGGGACCCTGGCAGGGCAGGGGGAACGGTTGGACTTGATGGTCTTAAAGGTCTCTGCCAACCAAATGGTTCTGTGAAAATATGGGCAGAGTGAATATGGGGAGTGAAATCTAAAACATGTTGGTGTGTGTGAATGATCAGACTCACTTGTCATCAAATACACTGAAACACTTAAATCTGCTTGATCAGAAGCTTCCACATCCTTTAATCATCTTCATCGTAATACTCATTCTAGTCTGGGTCATAACGATTCCTGCTCTAACACCACCGCTTTTATAAAAGAAAGTTCGCCCAGAGTGAATTTGACCCCATATAACCAGAGATGACTCCACAATGTTTTTGGAATTGTTTTTCAAATCGTAGCCGCAGGATTCCTCCAATATTGAATATAAATCCAACCCAACAACAATGGTGGCAACGATCCAAGTTACAGAAGTGGCTGTGGGTGACACAAATCTACATATAAAGTCACTATTATTGTATATATTAATTTTGTGTTTGTTTTGAGAAGGAAGGAATTGTTAAACATTTTTATTTAATGTGTGTCCAACAGTTCATGGTCTTTGAGAGAGGCAGGAG
>NW_010402921.1:10163-22077 GCF_000710305.1 Buceros rhinoceros silvestris | reverse complement strand
GGAGAGGAGAGGAGAGGAGAGGAGAGGAGAGGAGAGGAGAGGAGAGGAGAGGAAAAAAAAATCACTTTCCTATGCCTTTTGTCCAGTTTTTGGCGATGTCTGTTCGTAATTTGTCTTTCCTACTGGTGCTGGGATGAGACTGTAAGATGCTGAATGTGTTTAAGGTTGTGCCATCATGCAGTTAGTTAAAAATGCCAATAGAATAGACCGTTGTCTGTCATTTGACGGTCACTGAAGAAGTGTGCCATTAAGCAAATTGAAATAAAACATTTATTTCTACAGAAGGAAATGCCTCTGAAACACTGCATATTTGGCACAGAGTTTTGGTCAAATTAAAAAAAAAAAAAATCCTAAAGTTGAAATATTTCTGTTTGCATTTTAAAGTTTGACTTTTCACTTAAAGATAAGGGTTTGAGACTAAATGTAGGTTAATCAGATGAGTCAAAAGATATGTGAAATGTTTCATTCGGGTCCATTGAAATATTTTGGCAATTTCTTACCAGTGAAAATTATTTCCCCTTCTGATTTCTCAGTTTGTCCCTCTGGTAAAAGGCAAAAATTCTTTGCCCAATCTATTCAAGAGGTCTGAACTCCGTTCTCAGCTGTAGGCAAAAGGGTTGGTACTGGTGAACGTGGCCTTCAGAGATTGTATTTGGTTCACTGGAGTTATTTTCTCCTAGTTACTCATGTTGCAACACTCTGTGTTTTCTCGTCAGCCCATGCCCACAGCCTCCCTTTGGAGGACAGAGCTATAGGGCGCTGCTTTGCACACAGCTGCTGTGGCACTACCAACACGGACGTTCTCAGTAGCTGAGAACAGCACGGAAGGGGTTCTCCCACCAAGGATGTTGGGGGACAGATGAGTATTTACACACACCTTACCATCAGTGGTCCACCCTGGCCTCCAATCAGGAGATCTGGAGACCCACCATGCATAATGCTGCTGCCTCCTTTGAGAGCACACGTAGAATCAGTCTCGAGGAGAAAAGACAGCGCAGAAAGAACCGTGCCTCGACTATACCACCCAAGGAGACCTTCCGCTGTGCTCTTTGCAACCGGACTTGCCTATCCCGCATTGGCCTTTTCAGCCATCAGCGCGCTTGCAGTAAGCGTGGGGAAAGCCCTTCCCAAATCTTCGTCCGCGAAGCCAAGCCATGAATGAAAGACATGATAATGCTCTCAACAGCAGACAGAACTAGGGAGACAGACCACAGGTTGCTAAGGGTGAACCTCTTCCACTCCCAGAGAGCCTTCCTGTAGACCGAGTCCTACCAGGAACGAAAGGTGACTTGGCTGACCAGCAGGATTGTATGTTTGTTTAGGTTCTGTATACTGGCCTACACTTGATGGAGCTGAAGAACGAGCTTGGGATTTCCTAGACAGCTCCTAAGCCAGTAATAAATACAGCGAGTCTTTCCCCTTTTTCTTGGACTGTTTGAAAGCTGGATGAAAACGTGAAAGCAATTCTGTTCTTCAGACCTCTTGAAATTACTGCACCCTCCGTGTCGTGTGACGAGGTCCCTCTCTCTGACTGTCTGGGATATTCAGAAGGGATCTGCTGCCTGAGGCAGGACGTGCTGTAAGGTCTCGTGGCCCGGCAGAGGCTTTGCACACAGACACAACTGAACCTTCCAATTCAATGATCTTATTACGCATACCTGAGTTTGTTTTCTAGAGGGATGGATGTATCTAGGGCATATATAAACAGATTCTTAGTAACGAGCGCCGCTTCTGAGAGTGATAGACAAAATAACCTTTTTTCTTTTGTTTGTAGATGTGAGGACGGGGCACACTGTAACGCATGCTTCTGTGTTGCTGCTACAAAAATACCCTGCTGCAAGGAGCGGGGGGGTGTCTTCATTCGAGGGGGAGTTGTAGACCAAATATGGCCCAGGCCTGTTTGATAGTTTCCTCGTAAATGAAATGATGACAATCCTCTTGTGACTAGGAAACATTCCAGAGCCGGGGTGTAGGGTTACACAATGGTACAGTGTCTTGCCCCTGATTTATAATTTGAGAAGCAGATTGCGTTCAGACAGAATGTGAGCTGAACAATGAGGTTTCTAGTCCCGATCTCATTAACGGAGATTTATACCAAGAGGCTATTGTATCTTGTTCTTCTGGTTTGCCATGCAGCAAACATTCATAGAGTTATTTAAAAGAGAAAGCTTCTGTCACACACTTAGGTCAGAAAGTTCTCAGGAAAACAGCTAGTCAAATAGAGAGTGGTCTCAATCTTCTCTTACTATGGCTTATGTTTCTGGCCTTAATAAGTCTCACAGTGATGACTGGATCAAACATCTCACTCGAGCTTATTGCATGTAAAGATTTGTGGAGACATGGCTTAAAATGCCTTGTCGCATGTTTATGTTTGTTCACAGTTGAGTCACCCTAAGATAGCTTATTATTTGAAAATCATACATAACGACCGACAGAATGTCCTTCCAGTACAGAAGAACCATTAGTAGGTGGAATAACAATAATATCCCGAGAGCTACTTTCCCCTCTGCCACCCCCAGAGCCTCTGAGCTAAAGGAAAGGTCGTAAAGACATGGCATGGAACCTACTTTTTGCTGACAGTCAAGGAGTCATTGTGCACACAGAAGAGGATGCACAGCACATTAATTAACGTTTCAATAATGCTGCCAGGCAATTTGACCTGACCACCGGTAAAAAGACCGTGGAGGTCCTTTTCCAGTCTCACCATGCTAGAAAACAGACTGACCCGGTCACGTGAGCTGACACGCAGCTCTGAAGCCTGCAGACCAATTCTGCTGCCTCAGCAGGAGGCTGTCTCGGGGCCACGGCAAGCGATGAAGTCACACGGAGCACAGCACAACCCAGCACAGCTCTCAGGAGATTAAAGGCCAGTGTATCTGGAGCACAGGAGGCAACTGCCTTCAAAGTACCTACTGTCATCACCACTTTTTCATACTCCTGTGAAACACGGGCGGTTTATCATTATCAAGGAATGTGACTTCCCAATTCCACTTGCACTGACATCTGTGCTGCTGCTGTATGAATAAGCAGACAGTGCGATTAGCCTGTTATTCACGCTCCAGTCGAATATTCAGTGCTGTAGTGATACTCCCATAAGCTCTGTTCTCCCCGACAGCTGATGCACACGTCAGATGAGAGGCCACTCAAACCCAAATTTGATGGCCAGGTTACACATACCAAACAGGGCAGCAGAAGCATGTCAGGCAACTCTTCAGATGGCAGCCAGCTCCATGGAAAGCTGCTGCTAAAGGGCATCTGCTGCGGCAAAGAACATGGATAAGCCACATCACATGCTGAAAGAAAGAGAGAAGGAGGGGCATGGGGCAAAGTGAGTGTAGTGAAGATCGACAGTGATGTCTTTGGTATGTTTGATTTGTACTGTAAAAACAGGACGCGTTTCTCCCCAGTAAAGGTACCACAGCGGAGTCTCTGTGTGTTGAATTAGCAGCAGAGATCATCCCCACATCCCGCTGTGGGACTGTGGCTACACCTTCCTTTTGGTCCCCTCTGCCTGAGCTCCTAGAAGGCATTAAAAGAAACAATGCAACCCCCTCTCAGTTAGCTCCTGGCCTCACAGTTACAGAAGAGTTGCACAGTACTTTTAACCTTCGTTTTTTAAACACATTATGAAATGGATTCAGGTTATCTCAGGTTCGTATCATGTAATTTTGCCCTCTGGTGAGTGTGGGGAAACAGGAACATCTTGCTCACTTTTTTGTGCTATTCATTGTTTTGCAAGCTTTTTCCAGAAGACTTCAGGCTGTACTGCAATAGCAGCTTCTCTATCTTGCTAACGACTTGTTGCTGAGCACCAGACAGCCCAAATATGGAATAATTAGGAGAGTAATGGATGACATTTTCTAGACAATATGTGAATGGCAAGCTTTAACTAACTTGGGGAGTCTTCTGCTTAGTGGCTGAACATTTGCTGTTAAGTGACAGAAAAATGTGAAATTTTCCTTCTATTTTTTCCCCCAAATGGATTAACTACTCTTTATCTCCAACAATAGCCACACTTCCCATAAATCTTATTTTCCATCAAGTAAGTTCTCCTTTACAAGTTTCCTATCCAAGTGCAATTGATTTCTAGCATTTTACACTTCCTTTAGCATGAAGAGTTGCAAGAGACACTCCAGAGAGCTTGTTCTACTCCAGCTGCTAAAGCTCTTGTCAAAGGGCAATGACCTGACCAGGCAATGCTTAAAGCAATGAATCCTCTATCAAATCTTTGAAACCAAATGTTTTCAATTGTCTTCAGTGCTTCCCTTCTTGGAAAGCTCTCAGCCCCATTCACCCTTCCTACCGCAGTACTTACAGCAGGATCTCCCAGCCTTCCCTTTGAAAATTGCATTGTTCGTGTTCCTGGGGACCCAGCCCCAGCGCGGGAAAAGCAGGGCTGACTTCATGCAGGACGATGTTAGGCAAAAAGCTTCTGGCCTTGGCTTTAGAATCAAGCTGAGTAACGTGTTTTCTTAAATCGTATTTTGTATTCACACAATCAAAATCATAAGACCCACATTATTAGATACACACACTGATTTTGAAAAAGATAAACTTGACAGAAAGGCTCCTGTTGGTAAGAGCAAATCGTTATGGAGAACTCACTGTCTGAGGGACTGCTCTGACCGTTAGACCTGTAATCAAAAGGCAACCAAGGCCACCCCACCCGCTCCTGACCTTGGTCTGATGTCTGCTCCATGTTACCTGCATCTGTTAGGTGCAATATAAGGGTACCTTGTTTTTCAGAGCATGTAGATTTGGGCTTTTGAATGCCTTAGACCTAGAACTGATGCCCAGAGAGTCTGTTATCGTGAGCTAGTAGCACTCCTGTGCATGGGTGGGGACTAAACCCTTTAGGATTATTGATTGCAACTTTGACCCAGTGTTGGGCCACTTCAGGCGTCACAGACCTCAGCTGTCCATTCTCGTCATCTCTGGAGATTTGCACCCCATGGCTCAGACCTACTTCACAGACTTCAGAGGTTAGTTAACACCCAGGGCTGGGACCTGGGGCACCGTAGGGCTCTGACTCACAGGCCTGGTCATGGGTAGCACTGGAAGTAAAAACACAACAGTGCTGTTTGCCAGGCTATGCCCGAGTGCTCTTGGTCAGGGGACAGTGCAAGAAGAAATAACTGGGTAGAAAACACGTACTTGCAAATGAGAGACCCCCCTGTACACTCCAAATACCCACCCTCCTTCCCCTCTTTTCAGGGGTCTGGTAGATGTTTTACGCTCTCTCTGGCTGTGAGTGCATGACAGGACAGGAGAGCAGATTGCACTATGACAAACACTGCCCAAAGACCATTTCCAACAAAGAAACTGCACCTGGCACTGCATGTCAAGACAGTGGCTACGCAGATACAGAGATGGTGGCTACACAGAAGAATATCTCAAGGGCTTCTGACTGCAGTTACGAAAAGCTTGGTTTCTTTTCAGTTTAAACCTCTTTTTTTTTTTCTCCTCTGTCATTCTCTTTAAATCCATTGCCAGATCAATACCTAAGGAGAATGTTGCAGGACTAGCAGTAGCATCCAAGCTTTGGCAGGCAGGGAAGGAGAAGAGGAAAGGAAGAGGAGTTGCAAACTGAGGTAACTATGGGCAGCGAAATTCCCAGGAGAACCTGGAGCAAGGTGCAGAGCTTGCCAAAAGTCATTGGGCACACACGGTAATTTCAGCAGCCAGATCTACCGACCTGCCTCCAGCACAGCTGTGGTCTAGATGGTGTACTGTATTCACCACGTAGGCCCAATGCAACTGTCCTTCATGACCGCTGGTTGGAGAGAACATACTGTCCCTAGCTTTGTGCATTCATAGCCCGCTCAGTCCCATCTCTTCTTTACCTGATTCCTCAGAGTGCTATGAGGTATGCATTATTTGAGAGATTCTGTACAAATGTAATTGCATAGTTTTGCGTTATAGCAACCCAAATGATGAGAACATCATCAGGGCAAACTTTGCCTGAGTAACATACAGAAAACTATGCTGAAATTGTTTTGAGCATGGCTCATCTCCATTTGTCATCCAAAACAAAAAGAAACTTTTGAGACCAGTTCTAAGTTGTTCTGCATCTGCCATTAATGGAGAAACCAAGAATCTGTGCAGAAGACAACTCCATACTTTCAACCCAACACCATAACAGCATGAAGAAAGTCAGTGCCGTGTCCCTGCGGAATGCCTTGAGGGTCTATTTTCTGAGGCCCTGTCACCTGGGCTCAGTTATTCCAACATGAGCAGTAAACACTGAACATCTTTCACCTGTCTTTCCAAGTGGACTTTTTGGATCAGCATT
This sequence comes from Buceros rhinoceros silvestris, assembly GCF_000710305.1. Lineage (NCBI taxonomy): Eukaryota > Metazoa > Chordata > Aves > Bucerotiformes > Bucerotidae > Buceros > Buceros rhinoceros. Next base: position 15,785 of record NW_010402921.1, on the reverse strand, counting down.
TACACAAACAGGCTGCTCCAGGAAAGCACTTTTCCAGTTCCCTATTGGTGGTACCAAAGATTTTTAAATGAAACATATATAGGAGAAAATCTCTTGATCAAAAGTTCAGATGAAGGAGATTACTGGGGGACACTAAATCCAAGTGGCCATTTGTTTGGTATGATTATATTCTAGAACAAATCAGGTACAACAGATGAGATGCCATCTGGGGAGTCGGCTATCCCTAGGAACTCAGCACGCTGACAGTTCAGACTCTGTTACTGACCGATGTCAAAAATGTTGGGGATCTGCACCACAGGGAGGAAGAGCATTATAAAAGCTATTTTGCAATATTCTTATATTATAATATAAAAAAGATGTATTATAGTGCATGTATACTATAATGTCACTATATACTTATTTTTGTATCGGTGTCTTCTACCGAAGGAGAAGCCCAGAAAAAGCTTGAGTTTTGTGGCTTGCTGCGTGGAGCTAGGAATACAGAAAATATAGGAGGAGATTACCTTTCTTTTGAATGTAAAAGCTAGGTGGTTCCGGAGCAAACTGGCACTAGTGTCTGCAGAATACTTCAATGTGGCTTTTGCGTTTTTCATAAAAATCCAAATTCAAGACAAATATGTTGCCATGAAATCATCAAAATAAGTGCTTTTGCTTTTCTTTTCATTTTGGAAGGAGGGAAGGTGAAATACTGTATTTGGCATACTGAAATGCGTATTTTTTGTGCCGTGTTATAAAATGGTCCAAGGCAGCTTCAGAAGCTTTTAGTGACACCTGTAGGGACAGGGTTCAAAGCTCCCATTCATCTTAATGGAAATTGGGTGTCCACATTTTTCTGAAAGATTTAAAAAATCTCAGGTATGATTTATAAACCAAGCACAAACACAGCACTTGAACAGCACCCAAAAAGAACAGTAAACGTACAGAGCACACTGCAGCACGTCAAGGTGAATCCAGTGGAAATGCCTAGTTCAGTTCCTGAATACCAAAGGGTAAATCCTTCCCAGAAGTCATGTAGAAGAGACTTCAAAAAGCCCAACATGATTCTTAAATCATACAGGTTTTCCCCGTCTGCCTGGGTCAAAATCCTCTTCCCGTTGTACATAGCTGCCAGCCATGTTACCCTCCTCCTGAGAGCTGACTACAGGCACAAAACGTTACAGCACAGCACTGACAGCCCTGAACAGTCCTATCAGTTTAGCTTGGCACTGCACGCAACATCTGGCCCATAATTAATACAGCGTTTAAAGATCCTTCTGGTACTATTAAATGCAAGATATCTTAAACCCAATGAGTCTAAAAGTTACTGTTTGTCTTTTTTGTTTTCTGGGGACTTTCTGGAAGGTTTAAGGAAGAGTTTAAGCAGGAGTACGATGTATCACATCCCTGCCTGTTTCTCAGATCACTTTTGCCCTTAGTAAGACAGTACTCACACGTTAGCGTGGGGGGTATCAGATGGCCCTTTTGCGCTTGTTCTTCTCCTATAAAGAACGTAACTACTGTGGCTGCTCATGTTTCCTTTGACAGCTGAGTAACCGGAGGTTTAACATGCCGTAAATCTGCAGCTGTAGCAGAGCCCAAGTCCCACCAGGTCCATGGCCACTGTGTTTGCCGGAGAGCCCCCAAGCCGGCCCCCCAGGCCACCCTGTGTCACCCACATCCCACTGAGGTCTGCGTCCCTACTCTTCACTGCCTGGCCACCGTGAGGACACCGAGCTACCCCTCGGTGGCCTATTGCTGCTGTGTATGGATTTACTCAGTAAGTTTGCAGAAAATGCAGTTGTAGACTGAGGAATTAGAAGGTTTGTATGTCTCCTGTAGATGTACAGAGATTACGTGTGAGATAATTGCCATGTGCTTCCTTTAAAACAACTGGAGAGAAACAGACAATTGAAAGAGAGGATCATCTGTCCCTGTACATCATCTGACCTGAAACAGGTGAGATGAATCAGCCCCTAAAAGAACCTATTAGTATCTAATGACTTGAAGGAGAGCTTAGAGACTAGCTCAGACATAAGCGCTGTGTAGAGGCAGATGATACGCATGCCGTTGTAGGCAGACTCAGAAGACGTCTACTTCACTTTTTCTCTTGGCATACTGGTGGTTTGTGGTCTTTTTTAAGCTACATCTCAAGTTGAGATCACCATAGTTATCTACAAAAGAAAGAATAACACGAGAACTTGATCTCCAATGCATATGCAGCTGTGGCACATCCTGGCCGAACTGGTCATGCCCCTGTAGATTCAACTTCATCCACTTGCAGTCAATTCTCCTTTATCCAAGTAACTCAAGTGTCGAGATTCCACAAGTAAATGCTAAATGTGTTTCCAAACCTAAACAGAGGAAGCTCGAAATCTCTGTGTCCTAATTTCTAACATGTCCTGTGCAACTGGTGTGCTGGGTGTACAGAAGCTGGGCTGCCTTCACGTAGATCAGTTTGGCATAGATCAGTAAAGAAAATGGACTGGAGCCAGATCTCTAGCTTCAAAAGCAACCGGCGTGCTACAGCTTGCAACTACACAGCTAAACTCTCCTTCCACCTAGAGCTTTGTTCATGTTGTTCATATCTTTAAGGTCCCTTCCAACCCAAACTGGTCTATGATTCCATGATTCTATTGCATTTGGGAAGAGTCTCAGGACTGTGCCAGGCCCTGAGCTGGGCTTGGACATTCTCTGGGAAAGGGCTAGCTGGCACAGGCCATACCGTGCCAGGGACTGTGCTGCCGGTTCAGCTGTATGTATCATTAACAGGTCAGCGCCTAAACCCATCCCCTGCGTTACTACATGTTTCCAGGGTAGCTACTGAGGCGTTTAAGAATCTAATAAAATGCACTGGCTCAGACATGCTGCTGTGTGAATGTGGGTTACGGTTTACACCAGGCAGCGAGACCATATGTCTCTGTGCCCAGGATATGATAACTTCAGCGAAGATAATCTGGCCATCAATACTGGACAATTGGCTGCATTTTCAGTATCATGTCACATTGTGAGTGTATGAAGGCAAAAAAAATATATTGCAGTGTCAAGCTCAATATTAAAGTGGAGTGAAGTTTTGATATTACACCTTCCTGGTCTCTAGACTCAATCTTTCATGACAGAATTTTCACTGTTACCTAAATATTCCAAATCCAACCTGACCAACTGCTATGAAAGTTTGAGTTACTCTAGATGGAAGATTTAACACATTGGAAAAGTGCTATTTCAGCTATAGTAGATTAAAAATACATCTAGACTGTCTTGTTGGTGTCTGCTAGAGTTCTGTGCCCAAGCCTCCTCAATGCCCACGCTGCCGAAGTGTTAGTTCACCCTCGAGCTCCATGCTGGAGCAAGCTCAGTTGTTTCTGAGCTGGGAGGAATCAGACAGAGGCTAAGACATGGTGTGTGCCAGTTCCCAACCCCACACTGCATGAAGATACAGCATGGGTGTGACTCATGTTGGATTTGGCTTCTCCCAGACTAACCAGTATTTCAGATGGCCTCGTGTCCTGAGCCACCCTTAGTGTTACACAGCAAAAGGATGTATCTGGCAACCTGTGAAGCAACAGCAGCCCAGGGCAACATCTTAAAAGGACCATACTCGAATCCACAGCTCCATTGTCAGCAAGATTTCTTAGCAGCAATTTAAAATTATACCGAGTGCCATAGTACAAGCCGGTTTTGTGCAAAGCGGAGAGCAGTGCTGGTTCTATTTCATCTATCTATCTGTATATCTATGTATGTGCATATGAATTTTGCCTCCCATATGTATATGTGCATGTGTACGTACAAGCAGGAGGGGTATCAAGCCCTTGGGAGCAGGCAGGCATAGCTGCCTAGGTACAACTGATCCTTGCAAGCGCGGCTGCAGCAGAGTATTTCGTGATCCATGTTTGTGACCATGATCTTGAGAAGCAAGATCTGCTTCGCTTCCCCAGAATCCTACTGAGAATCCCAGGGAGGAACCCTCTTCCTAGGCTGCGACATGTACTCCTACAGACTCACATATGTAATGGATTCATCATCTCTGTTGCTCTGGTCCCTTCTTTGTAAGTTTTCATAGCAACTGAATATTTTTTTTTAAATTTAGGGCATATCTATACTGCTAAACCAAAGAGGACCAGGTAACGAGCTCTGGCATTCACACCTATTCCCACACCGATTAATTCTTACTGCTCTCCTTGACTCTGTTTTGGACCACTTCAGGTGTCACTAAGAGAAGTCAGTTGTAAGGGGGGTTGACCCTGCGGAGTGTGGACACAAGGCAGTCACTGCTCTTCGGCCTCAAGTCTTGAATCAACTCAGCAACATAAACGCAGCCAAACAGTCTGTATGTTCAATGAGATGAAAAGGAGCAAACAATTCTGATTCCATTTAATGCCGATTTAGGGCTCTTAACATCACCTATCCCACAGATAAAGCCCTTGTACCGCCTGGCTAAGGGCTTTTGTGCAACGATAGGACGAGAGTTTGAGAAATCTGTCAGTTCGGGTAATGCTGTGAGGCGTGTTCAGGTTTATTATCAATGCTTCACTAGGACGTAGTCAACGTGTTGATTCTGGTGAAACAAGTCTGGAATAAGGAAGACATTAAAAACAAGCAGGATCCTAGGAAGGGCATTCACTTAAATTTTATGTTTATTGTTCTTCAGAGGGACAGAGGTAGAGCTTGACAACCTTTTAAGTTGCTTTCTAACTGCATAATGAATGGGATAACTTAACTCTATGCTTTCAATTTCCTTAGGGAACTAAATGCCAATGAGTTTGGAGTTTTTCTGTTAACATCTGAATATTTCTATGCAGGAGCCACCCTACATATCTAACAGGACCTTCAGTGCTTCCAACTTAATCAGATTTCTCTTACAGCCAGATGATTTGCCCAAATTACAGTTCACAGGATATTTGGCATCACTCATCTAAAATGACATTAAAATATAATAAAATGTATAGGTATTAAAAAATTGCTTTATTCCTTGAATACTTTGCTGCTCTCTTTTTAACTCTCAATGTGTTCTAAATCTAAATCTAAAGTATATTCTTTAAAATTATGCATTAAGATTGAAAACCTAATTACCCACTGAGAATGACATGATTGCATCTCGAAATACATATGAAGAATATGTTTGACTACAGTCCTTCTGCTGTTGAAATAAAAGGCAGAACTCAATGACGGTAGTGGTCATAGCATCTGAAACATTTTCAGGGATCTAAAATGGAGAAATGGCTAGCAAGGAATGAAAAAAGAAAAAAAAACCAAAAAACAACCAACCTCAAAAAAGCCCCAACACAATCAAAACCAACCAAAAGAAAAAAAAAAGAAATCACACAACACAGCAGCACAGCTTGTTTATGAATTAACTTAAATTTACCCTTAAAAAAAAAAATTACCTTTCAGCCAATTCCAGGCTTGTCAGACATAGTAAGTTCTACTAAAACAGCCTTTTGGAAAATTATTCTTATTTCTTTGTGCTTTTGGAATAAGGAAATGCCTACGAGCTCTCTAGAAAATGATGCTTTCTGAAATGTATGGAGATCTCTAGATAGAATTACAGAGTGTCAGATTCTGTACCATTCTGAATGCATTCAAAGATGATTTCACAAGCTCTCAAGGATGTTATGGGTTTATTAAGCTTACCTTATCCTTTCCCTA